>NC_052114.1:2965121-3068673 GCF_012273895.1 Zerene cesonia
AAAAGTAATAAATGTTATTTGCAGTTAACAATTTTCTTTTTTCTTTATTACAATATTTATGGCAAGACTAGGTAATTTGCCACCGTGATGTTTAAATTCACTTTTGTAGAGAAAAGCTCGTTTGTAATTACAGGTTTCCATCTGATGTATACATATTTTCGGAGTATCCCCTATTTCTATATGATAATGATGTATTTATATGATTTAATTCAACCTGAAACTTGGTTGAATAAGAACTTACCCCGCTTCAAAGCCATAGTTCTGGAACCTTCTGTAGCACTAAAGAGTCCGTTACACGTAGCGTCACCAGATTGTGCAACTCTGTACTCCACACCTCCAGGGGAAACGGGGTTCTCTTTAAGACTCGGATTAGATGCTGGAAAATTTTGAATTTTAAATTAAAAAGTGAAATTCTATAGCTTTTTCATATTCACGTATCAGAAGTTATCACGATCAGACTCAACTAATTCGATATAATTAATTCATATTTATTCACTGTATGTTTTGAATCCGTAACCGTAACCACCGGTATTTAAATAACTTTAATACTTCTGTACAAATAAATTAATGAATAAAGAGATGTGTTCTAAAACAATTCTTAATTGTTCTAAACCAACTGCAATGGAACTTTAAAATTAAATGCAATGAATTGTTTTGCAATTAAACCTTACCTTATCGAATAAAGTTCGGATTGCGTCAACGAGTATTAATAGACTTAGTTGTTTGTTTGGACTGTTAGATGTAGTCTAATTTCAATAAAAATATATTTATGCATCGGCGTAACCGAAATTTATAAAGAGTTTTTTCGACATCGTGCTAATCAACAATAAAAACTTTATAACCTTAATACTTCGCATTACAATCTTAAGATACTATCTAGCTAAAATAAAATCCTACATCTATTAAAAAGCAATCAACTCAGCAAAAACAAAATAAATGTTAAGTCTTACCAATACCATTTGTCTTCTCGTAGACAAAGCATCGATATCTGTCTTCGTTGCTGGTGGCGTGGTTGTGGTGGATCTTGCCCACGAGGAATCGTAGGCTACCTTCCTTCCATGTCGCAAGACATTCTAACTCTTCAACTGTAAATAGATAAAGCTTTGCTGACTGGTTTATTGTTTCTTCTAACTTATAGGGGTTACTATTTGCGATTTATTCTCTTTAAGAATTGGTAAAAGTTTGGGTTCTAAGTGCCTCCTCAAAGTGTGTTATATGTTATGATATGACGTAAATTATGTCATACAATATTGTATCACCGTTATATAATAAATTAAAGCTAAGATTTGAGAACCTATGTCGCTTTTGGGAACATCGTTGATATAAAAAACACTGAATAATTTAGTTCATAAATATAGCGTATCTTAACACCAAAAACCATAATACAACTATAATCACATTTATATCTGTGTAGTATCACAGTTAATATAATACTATACGTAGTACAGAATATTTAAAACACTGCTTCAATTCCATAAATACAGCATACAGTATATATGTTCTTCCATCGGTCGTCGAGGCGCACAGACTCTAGGCACTGCTTTATGGAGGATGTTTCATATTCCCGGACTAAGCGGTTCGACTCTACATTCTTTATTCGAACCGCAAGGGACTGGAACATGCTTCCTGAGACTGTGTTCCCTGACGAGTATAATCTGGGGATCTTCAAAAGTAGAGTGAACAGGTACCTCCTAGGGAAACACGCTCCATCTTAGACTACATCTACGCTTACCAGCAGGCGAAATGGTAGTCAAGCGCTTCAGTATTACACAATAAAAAAAAATTAATAAGCTATTATTGGGTTCTTACTAGGCATTGTTTTTGCACTATTTTGCAACGATTTTGTGATACGTCCTGTTATATCCTCAAGTTGCGTGCGTGATATTTCATGAAATGGACGGTCGCTTAATAATGTGGGTGAATTTTACGATGGCGCTACGATCCGATGAAATACAGTTTTCATGAAGTAGGCGTACACGATCCTGTTTGCAAACGACGCAAATTTTCGCAGGCGTAGTGAAACCATTTACATCGCAGTATCGCTAGGATATTATGAATCTTTTTGTCTGATATTTTTCAAAGCATGGAAGATATTGGTAGCTAGCTGGGCCCCGCGGTTTCACCCGCGTAAGTCCGTATCCCGTAAGAATATCGGCATAAAAAATTGCCTATATGTTATTCCAGTTTTCCAGCTTTCTACGTACCAAATTTCATTGCAATCGGTTCAGTAGTTTTAGTTGCGTGAAAGAGCAACAATCACACACACATCCTTACAAATTTTGCATATATAATATTAATAGGATAATGGGATATTTATTGCTATTCCTAGGAACGGACAATTTGTATGAGAATTGCTGTATTAGTCGTGAAGTCGCAAATTAAAATATATTTGTATAAATGTAATTGTATTCATAAATATGACTGATAAGTATAAGTAAAATCAATGGAAATATTACTATTTAAAGCGAACAAGAAGCTTTGTTGCTATTTTTACACGTCGCGACACGGTCGCCAGCAATTTCTAAGATTTATGCCTAAAATAGAAAATCATAATAATATATTTGGGGTCTTCAAGGAAGTGATATTTCCATTCTGTTTGGTAACAATGTGAATGTTATAAGATTAATGACAATATTTGGTACATTGTCGCAAGTATGAATTACATTTGCAATTATAAATGGATATTCCTAAGTTAGTTTTAAATCTTAAGATTTTAACAAAGCAACAAAGCTAACTTTCTATAACGTAAATAATAGTGTTAAAATATTTCCTTATATCCGCTACCGTAAAGAATATAGATATAAGATTTTAATGCAAATGAAATTGTCTTATTTAACATAATATAATATTTGTTATTTTTATATAAATGACAGAAACACAAACACCTAACTTTTGCACTTCTATACCTCTATAAATAATTTTACAGTAGACAATGTATAATGCAATACAATAAAACTAAGAACTAGCAGTATTAAATATAATCCACTAAAATAGTAACAGATAAAAGTAAATAGACGAAAGGCGGTAGACGCTGACGCGAGCATTCTGTCAGCTGGATTTGGACGCGTATTGTTTCGATAAAATTAATGTTCCTCCATTGTGCGCCACAAACGACTTCAATAGACTAGGTTAATTGACTTTTCAGTTAGATGTACATTTTTCAACGACTTGACGTTTTATTAGGGGACTGCGAATGGCGGGTTCCGCTTATGTGCTTTTTTGGTTTGGTAGCGTATTAATCTGAGCGAAAGATTAAGTGGGTTTACTAGAATTTAATTTTGAATTTGGCTTTGTAAGAAAATTAAGGTTTTTATTCGGTTTGAGAACGGCTTCATGTGTACTTGTTTTCTTTGACACTGATATAAACAAGACATTTCGCTCTGTCACGTAAAATCCAATGAACGGATTAAGTAAAAAACCGATAAGAGCGTGAGACACTAATAGAATTCTACCATTATAACAGCAGTAAAGGATCCTACCTACTAAAGCTAATAGCAGTAAAATCTCATTAAAGCTAACTGCAAACGCTCGCGCTAATATTTTTCTCAAATCACTTTTCCGCTAAATTAACTGGAATACCTCAAAGAATTACGTGTAAAACTTGTGAGAATCGCAACCGATATCAATCTTAGGATTTTCTCGCTAAAGCGAGACGCAAGGTATCAAGATTGAACACTTAGTTTTCTGATATGGGACAGGACACTTTTACGCCCAACTTTCTTGGTAACTTCGTTTCTTTCAAACTGATAATTTAATCTTTTGAAGACAGTTTCATTACTCGCTTTAAGTTTGCTAAATTGGTTGGTGGATATTTCGATTACAGCTACATGTGTTCTTTTTGATTTATATCTTCAAGGTATTGATGAAGCTAATTAGCGGTGTAAAGGAATGATCGCCAACACTTTCATCGATATCCACAATATTGTTATTAATAAGAAACGTGTTAACAATACCGATTTTAAAAATATAGGTGATGTTATCTATATTTCTTAAAGATATTTCTTAATAATTATAACCCCTAATAGTATTATCGGTTCTAAATAAATTGTAACCACTAATATTTGCCGCATTACCTTCATAAATGTATATATGTTCATAATGTAAATGTTTGACAAAAACTTTTACAATTCCACCAAGAAATAACGATACTGAGATTTTGTGAATTTTAGCATACCTAGGATTTCTCCTAGAATTCTAGACTCGTGAAAATGTTTCCCAAAGAAAAGGCTAATTATGTTCGTAAAAAATATTCACATTTTTCAGTGGGAGCGAAATTACGACGGAATTTAATAAGATTTTACTTTTAATTAGCATTTCATAGATATTAAAGAAAACAAAAGCAGCACCGTTGGGAAATTTCCAATTTACACGTAATGAACGAGTTTTTTTTGGGAATATTATTATTTTTTTATTATTTATTTTCGAAGTGTAACTATGACCACGCTGAGTAATTTTTTTTATTTTATTATGCATATTTTCTTCGATTAAACTTGTGTTTAAAGTAACAAAACTTTCTAAAATGTTAACTACAGGTTATTTTAAAGTGTGTTATAACAATAGAGTTGTCTTTGGCTGTCTGCCCAACGCATTTGTACACCACATTGTGACTTCTTTATTTTCATGTTTCGTAAATAGGCTAACAAATTAGTATTTATAGAGACTTTTTCAATAATACATACTTAAATTGAAAATTAAATGATATTATTCTAGTCATTATTAGGTAATTAAAGTTTATACTATAAATATAAAGTCCTCTAATCTTACGTACTATTGGACTGATTTCAATTGCATTTTTTATAAAAGGCGGAAGGGCGGAAGAGCGGTCAGGAATAACCTGCTGAACTGAATATAAATATAAAAATTAAACAATAATATTATATGGTTGCATATGCTATGCAGATAAAAAAAAATCTGCATGACAAAGATTTTACGAACCCAATTAAAATAGGTACCATTGCTTTGTAGGTAGACGAGATATCTTAAATAGTTTTTCAGGATTCTTAAAGATCAACTTAATGGATGAAGTTTCGTTTTAATAGGAGCGCGAACTGCGGTATGGATTTAACCTCGCTGGGTTTCAGAAATCCTAATCGTTGTTCTGTCGAAATGAAAAAGTTTACTTTTGCGCTTTGCTTTAGTCATTATTAATACGACGAGGTTAAAATAGAAGATACTCTAAAAGCATGACTTGAAATTGCAGGCTTTATGCCCGACGTTCCGTTGAATAGTCTAGTTATTATTTCTCGAGTAATAGACTATGGAGGTATCTTTAAGTTTATCTAATTTTTCTATTGAAAGCGGCGTTTTTAAAGCTAAAACTGAATGCTAAAATATTTATCTCTTCTACTGCTTATAAGGCGACAATCTCTTAGTTTATTCAGTGCAAAATCTGATGTGTCAAGAATAAGTACCAATATAGTTGATAGAAAAAAGTGATGATTTTACATTATTAATGTAAATTTTCGAACAGTCTAGTGAAAACTCCGATTAAATCAAGAGAGTACAATACCTTTTGCGTTGTGCTCAACTATGAACATTATTTACGCTAAAGATGACATGTAATCGTATCTCTTACCAGTGCTTTCAGAACCGTAAACGTCAGGACATGCTTGATAGTTGAGTAGGAGTCTAGAATCTTCTGTACAGCTCTCTATTGACGATGCGGGGAATTTGCAGTCGCCATGACCTCTGAAGAATAAAGCATTTTTTTTAATTATAACACTTCTATAAGAATATTAATGTGTAAAAATATGTTGAAGATGGAATACAGATTTTTCTATTATTTAATTACGGAAAAAGTAAAGATTGTCTCTGTAGAAGGAAAATAATGCTTATGACAAATTGGTTAATATTTATTATTGATACAGGACTCTAGAAAATTATTTTTATTGATTGTAACGGATTTTTTATCAAAGTGTAATCATGATTTTATAAGGTAAGAAAAAGAAGAGTAGGGGGGGAATAGTTTTTAACACAATTAAATCATCATAATATCTATGAAAAATCATTGGACATTATTAACAAAATCTCTTATATATGAAAACCTATTAAACGATAAATGTTGACAAAATACTGTCATAGTGTAGGTTGAAGATTTTTAGGTGCCTTGGAATGGGACATTTCAACGCGGTAGCCTCTACCACTATCTATCTCCTGACACAAAAATCATTTCATAATATCGCTCCGTTGCGATATGAAGGAAAGACAAACAAACAAACTTTTATAACATTATGCAGTTATGAGTATGGGCAAGGCATGTCTGAAAAAGTTAAAAAATACTGTTTAGAAATAAAGTGCTTAAAACCGCTTTCATCATTTACCTACTCTATATGTTTATTATTTACTATACATAATATTTTTTCTTGTTAAATATCATCGCACTTGGTCCACTATTTCGGTCCCACATGCAGCGCGGAACCAGCAAGTGATCTATTTTCTATGTTTCAGCTTTAACGCTACATTCATGAATTCGTGCTCTGTAATTACGAATGACGTCTGTCGTCAGCCGCGTCGCGATCAATACACTTAATGACATTTTAATTTTCCCTCCGTAACGAATGATGCCCTTACACACTGTTAAATTGTGTTATGAGGTATCCTTAAACATATTTATTAGTGAATGGATTTTTGGTGATACTGATGCGAGTTTAATTCGTTGTTTGTTTTATAAACAATTATATCAGGACACAATGACTTGACTTTGGCTTGTAACTAATACAATTAAAATGTTTATGTAAATGTTTTATGAAGCATTAAACATTTTTATGAAAACAAAAACGTAACTTTAATTGTTCGAAACGATTAATAGTATCAATACTATAAGAATACATTTGGGTAAGTAAATAAATCTATGTAAACTTCATGTGTTATAAATTTTATCGAAAGTAACTGTATTACTGTAGTATCACCGAATTTTAATCCCTTTTTAAAAATTCACCAAGTTTCATCTTCCTGTGTTTTATTCTTTTATAACGAACTTGACTTCCTCCGAGACTGGGCAAGTAGTTGAGTGTTTTAGCAACTTTCCTAACGCCTTTAAAAGCAGCAATAACCTTCTAAAACAATGGAATTTCAAGCTATTAAAAGCACTTTCAGTTGAACGGTAAATACATTTTCTTGTAAGATTTTTATTTTAATATTAGGAAAGTGGAACAAAAATGTTATCTTATCTAATTTTTAATATAAATGTTACATATTTTAAGTGAAACTCACATCAATAGTAATATTCGCGCTAATAATTAACAGGGAATCGATACAATATTTTTTCATTGCAATAATGTCTCACAATGGTTGATTATCTCAATAGATGGCGTGGAGTATAGGCATATACCTCCGAAAGGAAAGGAAGAAAGGGTAGAAGATCCGATCGCTGAGGTGGTATCATGAGTGGCCGAGAGATCATTGTCTCTACGGATCGGTGACGTGACGCGGGTTCGTGATTCCTGATCCTGCCTCATGATTGAACTTTTGTATTTTTTAAACATTTTCAAATACTAATTTACCTGTTATACGTAAAGGAGAACGGTGCCTTCAAAGGA
Source organism: Zerene cesonia (assembly GCF_012273895.1). Lineage (NCBI taxonomy): Eukaryota > Metazoa > Arthropoda > Insecta > Lepidoptera > Pieridae > Zerene > Zerene cesonia. Next base: position 2,972,660 of record NC_052114.1, read on the forward strand.
CAGTCCACAGGCTCAGCGTTTTCTCTGAACATTGAGTAAAGCAAAGCATCCCCAGTTATCAGTGAGCAGAGGTGAGGTAAGGCGTCTCGCCGGTGACAGAAGGCTGCAAAGAAATATCACATAAATGACCCATGCTTTGGGTGACGCTTTTCGTGACGAGCATATTATGAATATAACGTAATTAAATTGTATTTTATCATATTAATACGAGTCTTTAATTAAGACTTCCTAACCTTACAAAGAATAAGGCTATGGGAAAGGATAAATAATCTATTTCTAATTCTATCTGTCATAAAGTAAAAAGAAAAATGAATATTAAATTTAAGATAAAGCCACACGAAATGCCTCAAGTAATTCGGACACGCTAAGGCTAAGACGAGACGTAGGTGCTTTGAGAAATACACCTTTGTCCTTATACAGCCATTTAGCTGGATATTACAGGATTTTCAGTATATTTGCTTGATATACTACGTTGGAATTCAAATGAGATATAAAATAAGTCATTAACCCGATATATATCATGTAATTGCAGATTTTAATTTTAATTAAGTATTTTAATGGAAATCTATGTAGAATTGAAACCATACAAAGTAAAAAATACCGTAAGTGAACTATTTTATACTAAATAACATGAAAATGCATACATCATTTTCTCATAAACCAAATTTTGGGTAAGTATGAAATTCATCATCTAAAAGAGCTGAGTCGGGACGTGTCCCTAGTTGTACACAAAACGTTGAAATATACTTACTTTCCTTGTATTGTAGAACATTAATGTGTTTTTCATGCATCACTACGCAGCGATAACAGCCCTTCCTATGACAAAAGAAATACAATTTTGTAGTAATAGATGAATTATTTCTGCGCGGGTTTTTTGAATTCGAATTGTATTCTTTATTTAAATGTTATGAATAACGGATTTCATCTGTCCTTAGGTAAAGGGACCTGTTGAATAATGTGTATTTGTTTTTATAAAAGAAATTTACAGGTTAATGCTGACTAAATCTACAAATACTCTTCACATGGATATCTTTATAGGCCCTTTGAGGGCAAGTAAGTCCTCAGCTTATGTTTAAAATATTTATAGAATAAAATATAAAAATTACGAATTACGGTAAATATGTGGATACATTGCCTACCCAATAATACGTAAGGATTTACTCTTTGATAATAAATATATTTTGAATACTTCAGAAAGATACAACATATCTGAAAAACACTTAGCTAAAATATTCACAAATTCAGCTCCTAAAAATTAAATGACATCTTCACGATCTCACATTTCATTTAACTCATTCATAATTTATACAGATTGCGAAAATGCCATGATAAATGTCTGGAGATTGTATCGATCAAGCTCTGAGACAGTCAAGAACACAATATCTCCGCATAATACTGGCATTAAAATTATCACCGAATTCAGCCTTATTTCATAATATTCAACAGATAACGAATATAATTATTTCATTTTGAATTGTGATTTGTGTGCACGTTAAATTCATGTTATCATTTTTTGGTTAGAGACACTTCAAAGCAACGTTAATGAATATGACATCAAACAGAAATTTTAATCAGTGCATCAATTTTTGGTCACGCAACATAAATCAACATCAGTATGAATATATTGTAACGTAATTAATTTTTGCAGAGCTATTAAAAATAAGGGAATAAATTTGAAAGTAAAGGCATGTCGAAATTGTTTAACAGTTTAAATCCTTGCTAATAATAATTCAGCGATGAATGATAAATATAGTTTTAGAAAACATTTAAGAATTAACCTCGTTGTGCACTCCTGCATTTATCCACATAGGTGCAAACTAACCTTAAATGTTATGTCTGGTAAATGGGCTAATTTCAATATTTAATGTTAAATAAGATAAATTTTAAATTTATTTGACTTACACACGAATTGCGAGATAATAATTAATCTTTAACTATTGTAGTAAATAATAAAAGTAGCAGTGGTGGCTCAGTGGTGAGAACGTCGACTTCAAAATCGATAAGTCGGCGTTCGAAACTGGGCGAGCGAATTGATTTTTCAATTTCTCAGCAAATGTGAATAACATCACCATTACTTGAAACGGTGAAGGAAAACATCGTGACGAAACCGGCATGTCCGAGAATCAAAAGTTCGACGACATGTGACATCTGCCAAACCGCCCTTGGTCAGCCTGAACTCTCATAGGGGGCCTATGTCCCAGCAGTGGGAACATATATGGGCTGATGATAATGTAGTAAATATGTAAAAGAAATGTTTTCAATTTTTTTTTTCAAAGTGAAAAATGTAATCACAAAAATCCACAAAATAAATAGACAACCACACATGACTTACTCATCAACTATTAAGAACTTGTCGCCTTCGGAGGAGAGGCAGCGGCCCTTATTAGAGAGGATGTTGCCCTCGATGAGGATCGGCTGGATAACACCCGATTGGAACCACTTGCCCTGCCACCGGGTGGGGAAGGCACAACCTGCGGACGAATATGCATTTTAAATATACATTTTTCGAAAGATTCTTATTAAAATAAAGAGGAGACAGTACGTAAGAAATGTAAAGGAAGGTATATGATGTATAGCTTAGTTTTATAAGTTAATCCTTATTAATAACCTATAAAAAACACAAACTTACTAATGCGATTAGACAAGACATTTGAGCTTAGCCTGTGGTCAAAGAAACATCCATAGGGAATGAGATATTTCAACGCTGTAAAAAGTAACTCCACTCTCTAACCTCCTAACTATATCTCCTTTTAGAACTTAAAGACTTTTTAACGGATTTTAAACGCGATTTATTCATTATATTATTTAACCTGACGTTTCGAACACTTTACAGCGAGCGTGGTCACCGGTAGATTCAGATCTTACATGTCTTGAAGGTCATTCAAAAATTGTTGTTTGTGATCTACCTCCACCTATTTCTCCGACCCTCGGGTTGAAAAGTCTTTAATTTCTAAATGTATAATACTCACGTAAAATCAAACACAAGAAAATACAATGTATCTCCTATGTAGGATTGCATCAATTATTGTATATTTTTCGATCAATATCTTCACGCCAATACAATACAAAAACTATCCTTCGATTGGTTATTGACAAGCTATTCTCAGGAAATGGATTTGTAGATCAATTTATGGTTACGACTTGTCAAAACCGATGACCCACCGATGTTAATAAGAGGAAAGATAAAGATTGTATTTTTCTCTTTTGGCACATGGCAATGTAAAAATTTATACACAAATATAGCTACATATCCCTCTCTTCTATAGCAGTGTTTGTGGAGGTTTATAAGAACGAAATTATGTTATTGCCAATAGGATTTCCTTGTCATCCGTAATCCCAGTTACTCTAATTTTAATCACACAACGCTGGCTCTAAATGTTTACATTATTTTGAAATTACAAGAGCGTTTTATTCGTTCATTAAATGTGAAATATAGACGATCACAAAGAGGTGCATTACATTTACTAAAATGATATCAGGGGCACATTTAACAGGCATTTACATAATACAATAAGGAATTAATATTGTGGTATAATGTATTGTAGGTAGTATGAAATAATTAATCAATAAAGCAGTTCATTACGTTACAAAAACTATTGGAAATATTGTTATATATTGGCTGGTTACTGAAGAAATATCAGTACACAGTTTTCCTTCTACGAATGATATTAATACAGTTTGGTTTTTCCAGATAAAACATTAACACGAATACGAAATTGTAATTTCTGCGTTTATCGTATATTAAAATTATAGTTGTAAGTTGTAATTATATGTTTTAACATTTTTATATTCAAACGAGTAATTATTTGAATTTGAGGTGTAATTAAAATTGGCGCAACTGATTAGAGTGGCTCAAAAAGCCAGCATTATCTTTTGATTGTATCATTATATTATTGCCAACTATGATATATCCTGTTACGCTAAATTTTTAGTCTCACATAGTTCCAAAGATTAGTGCATTCATTTTATAATACATATTGTCTATAAATATACAAATCTACAAATACACTAGAGATAGAAATATTCCTTCACTATCTTATATTCTGTCATACATATCGATACGTTTATCGTGTTCAATATTTTCCTTTCGCATAAAGGCACAATATAGACAAAAAATAATCTGCCGTACTAACAGTAACATAATAATCTCGAAGTTAGATCGTGCGAATTCAATCGAGGCCAAGAATTTCACACACACAGCTAAATATTTCACGGCAGGCAGTTTAGCGTTGTTCTTTAGGTCTTCTCTAGCATTTTATAGTGATCAAATAAGATTCAGTTTAAGGTTTTGAGTATATGTATAGGTAATGTAAAATGAAATTGTATACCAAAGTTAGTATAAGCGACGTCATCAGAAAGAACTGAAATTCTGAATTCATATTGTTTTATTGTATACAGATATTCATTTGTTTTATTTTGTTGTGTAACAAAAATTCGAGACGGTTATTGGCATTTACGTTTTCTTTTTTTTACGTCATAGCAGGCAACTGGTGGTTCATCTGATGGTAAGCGATCACCACCGCCCATGAACATATGCAGAGGTAGTGCCTCTGCGAATGCGCTGCCTGCTTTTATAGGGTAAGGGATAGGGAAAGGATTGACGACGGGAAAGAAGGAATGGGCTGGGAAGGGTGAGGAAAAGGAAACGGGCCTCCGGGCATTGAATTTATGTGTTGCTATAGAAAAGATTAGTACTTTGATATTCTGTAGTTTACTTCATTCAAAATAAAAACAAGCGCTAATAGTAACTAATTATTATTATAGTACTAATAAGTAAAAGAATCTTGTTTATTTTTAATAATAAAACACACGCTTTGACACGTAGCATGAGGCTCCTGTCATGCATTTACTTGATATTTATAAGGAATCAAAATTTATGTAACTACTCGGGGGTTCAAGTACCCTATTACATCAAACATAAGACGATGTTTAATATTTTTTTTAAGAATTATCGAACCTATCTGGCTTAAAAGCATTCCAAACTAAATTGAAAAGAGACGAAAAAAACACACAGTAAAAGATCAACGAACTGACACAATTCCAGCCGCATCAAACATTAGATCAAAATAAACTATTCCAACTTGATTTATATTCAAAAAACCATTTGATATAGTCATTGTGGTCGTATTATATGCAATAAGCGGCAATGAACCGGTAATTACAGCACAATGCGTGCACCATTTGAGCGCCCCTTGCAGTCGACATGAATAAAAATGAGTTGTGCGATGAATGACGGATGCTGTCGAGATGTTAACGATCCCACATCACTATAATGTTTAACTAGAACACTATAAGATGGGATCCTTTGTGTGATGAAGTGTATGCTATCCAAAGAATGTGGAATGGGATATAAAATATAAGGCAATATATTCGATTATAAAACCCGCGTTATTTAACATATTATTGCTGTGACCCTGTCAAAATCTACGCTGTTTTATTTCAAATTATCACTTACTTAAATAGTTTCAAAATTGTATGAGCGATTTTTACGCGAAAGTTTTATAATTTCCCGCTCAATTTAAATAAAATTTATTATTTCTAATGCTACTAGAATTTGAAGAAAAGAGGTAACACAAATATGAAGGCATTAAACATTTATATTCTTTTAAATGCTGCCCTAAATACGACCGTTTGAAGGAGTGAAATAAAATGGGACACTTCCAGATTTGGAACGACAAATGCCAGTATGCAATTCATCTTCAGAATATAAATTTATATGACGGATAGCAGATTAAATAGACCTAAGAATCAGTTAAACAGAGTCTATCCAACACAAAACTGCACTATAATGTAATTTTCTACGCCGTCGCCTTCTTTAACAAGATAAATATATTACTCCAATTCAATTCCCTTAACCAAGCTACTGTTGGGTTGTTATTTCTAATTATCAGTAACTACGTCATTTTGTTAAAGGTGATGATTGGACGAGAATTTATATAGCTATAAATATTACTTACGATTAACTACGATTTATAAAGCTTGGTACCGGAGTAAAAGAATTTAAGATACTTATATGTCATACCAAATTTTCATGTAAATTCTTATGCTAAAATTTTGTAATTTGATTGCATATTTACGATACGAAAGATGGCAAAAACTGTGTTATAACGGTGTTATAACTTAGGATGCTGATCGAAAATCGTGTCCCGATTGTGGTAATAAACGAGTTCCATAAAACGTCGTTATTTGCGAAAAACTAATATAATATGCCAAGAGTTTCACTTTTGAAATACAATTCGTCTAAATACGACCTACAAAACACACTGCTTTGAAATTCCTACAATAAATAAACGGTAATTCAATGTTTTTTTCCGATTATCAATTTTTATATTAGAAATAGTCACTTTAATTCTTATGTAATTCAAACCCAGCTGTTATATTATACATTGATTGAGGCTTAAAACAATTATTAAAAAGCGCAAGCATCATGGTAACTTCATTGTTTTCAAAGTGGCTCAGAATTTAATCCAACCTTTTGCCACGCCCTACAAAAAACCTGAAGTTAAACTTGAATTAGATTTTTAGATAGTGCAATAATGGTGTTTATAAACGCGACGCTGAATAAGCGGCTAAATGAAACGGTCTCCTTGTATAACGGTTGAACACACAAGGAACGTTGTACTCAAATTAAACGGGTATACTTAATTACTTAATTTCGATTAAGAGACGCCGCCCGTTGATTTATTAAATCATTTTTAGTACTGCGCGGTATGGCGTTGTTTAAGGTTTAATAATCATTTTAAACGGTATTAATTATTGCAGGTACGTTAACAAATTGACCTGTGATTTTTAAATGAATTTCTGTTTGCTTTTACGTACATTAGGTTATACTTTACCTAATGATTTGTGTATAGGCCGCCTGCCATAATCATCAATCAATCTTGCTTAACTATATCGTTATTAAAATATCCATTGTAATTATTTATCAGGACTAACTTATTAATAGTAGGTGTAAAATTAGAAATTTGATTTATTTTTTGACTTTGGAAAGCTAGCAAATGTTTTTACGACAAAATTATCGTTTGCATACAAACAATTATACATAAGTTATGTTGGTACTTGTAACTGTTTACCGAAACAGTGTAGCCAAACTTAACAAAAAATTTTTGTAAGCAATAAATGTCGTCTGTAAATGTCAACAGCTCATAATAAATTGCTCGCACTCAAAGAAATTAAACGTAGGAATTGGAACTGTACAACTAAAATAACCAGTGAAAGAATTGCTTCAACGTATTAATACTCTTTGAAACGTTAAGATTGTACACGATTGATACACGTTCGTACAAGTTTGAAGTATTTGTCTTTTGAAGCCCAATTTCGGTAAAGACCACCCAGCTTATATTGTAAAGGTTAGCTGTACTCTATCCTTGTTACACGTTTATAAGACAATCTCTCTGCCACTATTGTGACTAGCTGGGCTCGATCTCTACTTTGAAATGGTGTGTAAGACATTGTATCTATATGTTCATATAAATGACTTATATATCTATTCATTCGATCCCTTTGTCATTTCATTGACGTCTATTCTAACTCAGTGGTCGAATTGTGATCATTTTTATTTGTCACCATCGATAGCTGAGCTGGTGGTACGCGTGATGATAAGCGGCCAGGGCGGCAGTGTCTTTGTGAATACGCTCACTGTTTTTAAGGGACAAAGGATATTCTTTTCCTTGTCCTTTGGATTGACGACTCGAAGAAGGAATGGACTGGGAAGGGTGAGGAAAAGGAAAGGGGCCTCCGCTCAATCTGCTCATTAAAACTCTACGACACTCACAAGCGTTCCATTGTACGTGTGATTGAAATATATAATACTAAGCGTTAAAATATTTATTAAAAAAATTTAATACTAAACATTTATATATCGTGATATGTGCAGAGTGCAGTGATAGGACAATCCTTTAGGAATTAATGAAATATTAGTATAACTTTTGAAAGTTGTGAAATATAAGCGCATTAAAATACTCTTCTTTGTATATTATCAATATTTACAAGCAAAAGTATATAATACCCGATAGGGTTTAAGTGTGTAAAGTATTCATAAGTAAGTTTTGTATGCAAATTACATTCGTTATTGAAGGAAAACAATGAGAATCGTCATTAACCGTCGAGTCGATACGATATCCGCAGGAAGCTATGCATTGTTTACTAATTATTCATGTCGGTGAACGAGTGAAGGAAAAATTGCGTTTTAATTTTATAGCAGTTGTAATCGTTGGCATGGTAACCAAATTAGTAAATGATCTAATAATTATAGTTGAGAAGCGAGTCTTTGGTAATGATAAATCTTAGAATTATTGTCGTCATGTGACTACATTTGTCCGTATGTTAAATTTTATATTTATAAAGTAATAATTGTCTAAAATGTATTAAATAATTGAATGAAGATTCTATTGAATACACTTCTGATGCAAACCTAATACCTTCAATATTGATGAAATTATATTACTTGGTTGTGCTACCTATTGATAGCTTTGAAATCCTCTTTTTTGAACTCGGTTATTTACATGGAGTTGTGATTAGCTTTTAGTATTTACCTTCTAATTCAGTAGTATTTTTTATGTCACAGTCGGCAATGCAGCTGGTTGGACGCCTGATGGTAAGCGCTACCACCGCCCATGAACATTTGGAGAGCCATAAGGACCATGGCAGACCTTACGCCTCTACAAATGTATTGCCGGCTTTAAATTGGGAAGGGTTTAAGAAAGGATTGGCGAGAGGAATAAAGGAAAGGACTAGTATGGGTAAGGAAAAGGATATGGTATAAACTAGCTGACAGTTATATTTCTCTAGCCATAAAGTCCTCTTAGTCTAACATACTAAGCTATACATAATTCTTCAATGTGTCTATTAAAAACGTTTCTGCACTATCTTTTGGCTCGTAATATCTTATTTGTTTAAAAACAGCACTCACTGAAAACAAGATAGTGCACGCAATAGCTAAACCAGGCAATAAATATAAATGTTTGTCAGGATAGTACATTATTGCTTACTTTATTTGTCGGGGCGCAAAATGGACGGAGTTATTTCGCAGAACCGCTGAGATTATATTTTATCGCAAGGTAGACATTTGCGTAGGCGAAGCCACGGGCGAAAACAAGTTTCGTATTCCTACAAAATTGCGTCTATTTCTAGGTGGAATTCTGATAACTCATGGCCGGTGTGTGTGCTGTGGTATATGTTAATCCCTTAGAAATATGATTAAGTCGAAACCATGAACAAAATTATAGATAACGGTTATCGTACAAGTGACACATTATTTTTTTCGATTTTGTGATTTACAATACATTTATAGGTACCACTCCATATTCTATAATGGGAAACAATCACAAAAATTTCTTATCAAACATAAAACGTCACGTCAATTGCTTGAAAACTGAGGGAGGAACAAAACAAAGAAATGCAGTCGAATTGAGAACCTCCGTAGTTTTTGGAAACGTTGGTTATGAAAATATGAAATAATTTTACAAAGTAGTGATATAATTTTATCTTCGGATTAAATGCATGAAAGAGGTCATAGATACAATTTCAATGGACATAGACTTTCAGAATAATTTACTCGTATTTTTTGTGTGACGTAATATTCATGGTGGCGTTACGTCAAACTGAAATTTCATTAAAAATTTCATGAGAAAAATTAAAAATTTTCTATTACAAATCTTAGATACTCTTGTATTTTATTATTATAAAAGTTATTCGTAGTATTTTGAACAATCGCGCTGCAGTTTACAAGGAATTTAGAATGACTATGGGACGCGACTTGCACAAGAAGGAATTCAAATCGTCTCTCTTGAAACTTAAAATTGTTTCCCTTGACGCTGTTCATAAAATGCGGTAGTTTCAAATGTAATAAACATATTTAAAGCTGTTATTAAAACATGTATTCGCACCAAACGTGTGCTATACTATATCTTGACCTGACCTCGCGTTATGTAATACTAACTACGGTACTTTACGAAGCGATATCTACATAGGTTGGACGGTGGCCAATGCAAAGAGCAAATTAAAATATTTGGAACAAAACATGGCTAATATTTATGGTACAAAAAGAGTGTCAGGTTGATTTCTATGATATGCAATGTCATCGTGTTCGCAAAATGGCTGCTTCATTTATATGAATAAAAAAGTAGACACTTATAAAAATGGAAGTTGTCGAAAATAGCTGAAGGTCTATTAAGATGTCACTTTAATGGGGTACGAATTTATTAAACATTTATTCTTTATTTCGATACAAAAATTCTTCCATTAATTTCGTACAACAATAGCTTTATGGATGTCGTATGAGGCAAAAATTGGATGCCATAAGTATTATAAGAAGGTTAGGCAGCAAGTATTTTACATTAAAAATCCGTTCTATTAAAATATACTTACATATTTATATGTCCTATCTATATTATTCACGACTAGCTGTTCGACCCAGTTTCGCCCGTGATATATATATATATATACACATATATATAGCCTATGTCACTCAGTGTAATTGCAACTTTCTAAAGGTGAAAGAATTTTCTAAATCGGTCCAGCCGTTCACGCGTCATGGCGTGATATATAGCGATTAATTTTTAAATATGCAGATGGGAAATATACCATATAACCAAGACAATAATTGTTTTTTTGTATGACTCGCTACAAAATAACAAAAAATTCCGTCAAATTCCATTACCTCCGTCCGCACGCCCACTACCCTAAGCCATCCCTTATCAATCACGCCAAGTAAACGACGTTACATGTTTAATTCCCGACTTAACAAACTTTCGCATAATAACAGTGTCAATATAGCACGTAACAAGTGAGCAGACAAAATTAATGCCATGCTCAGGCAACTTGGCTAATAACTCATGAAAAGCCTTTCGGAGACTGCTTTTATATCGCACGACTTGTTGTGTCGTGTCGTGTTGTTTGATTGATGTAAGTTATCGTCAATACCCATACTTTTTCACTTCGTGATGCCATCATTTGATAAATATATGAAGAAGTATTATCAAGTAGAGAACATTCTGTTCATCTTTTATTTGAAAAACTCCATCAAATTCTCATTGTAGTTTTAAAGATTTGAACATAAACAGGGACAACTTAAGAGTTTTCGTCGTATGTACCATTTGTTTTCGGTTTCTATTCATCCGATATCGTGCCTGAATCGTCTGACGTAAAAAGATCAAACTCGCCCGAGGATTCATTTGTTTAAATCAAGATCCAACATTTTGTAACGTTTATTTAAGGTAAACATTTTAATTAAATAATTTATTTTCACGTAAAATTAAAATATTCCTGAAGTTTACATAAATATGGGTCGTATAGAGGCTGTTTTTAGGGCTATAGAATGTAGTTAAAAGTTAAATGTTTAATGTAATAATAATATATATTATATACTAGCAAACTTGGCGAACTTCGTTTCGCTACCAGATGGCTGTATGTGAAAAATGAATTTCCCGTTTTTCTGTTGAAATTTTCCCTGAATTTTCTTTGCTATAAACCTCACGGAGGCCGAGACCTTTCCAACGAATGCAAAACCGTGGAAATCGGTTCGTGCGTTTTGGAGTTATAGCGTCAGGAAGGAAAACCCGACTTATTTTTATATAGTAGATTATAAAATGAAGAGCGGAATTTGTCATACAAAATGTATAATGAGAAACGAAAAAGTATTTTAGCTCGCGTTAAAAGGCTAATTGGCCAAAGGTAAAATGAATAACGTACCGTTTGCATTGACGAGGAAATTAGTGAAGATGTTAATGTTTCTGCTTTTGTTAAATTCCTAAAAAAAATTTACTCCGTGGGATTTCGACCGATGTGCGTGATGCTTTATGTACTTGATAGGAAATTATTGTCCCATTTAGAATCTGGAGTGGTTTCTGGTGGACTTTCCTTTATATGATTGTACTCCAGGTACGATGGTGATCTTTTTTGCATTATTTTCAACACTAACTGTAGAAATGAATAATTAACGTTCATACAGATGAAATCTTTGGGCCGAATATTAATCACGTTAAAATCTTCTTTTCTGTCGATTACGTTTCCTGATCTGAACTTCAAAGATAAATTGAACTTTCGAGAATAACATAATCCAAGATTGTTTTTGCGGAAACAAAACTGAAACAATGGAAAATTTTACTACACGCTGGGGAATGGCTGCGGCGTGATAACGGTAAGTATACGCAAAGCCAAAGGAAGTTTAGAATGCCGGGGGCCCGTGTCCTTTTCCTTTTCCATTCCACTCCTTTATTCCTATAGTTATTCGTTTTATCCCCATTATTTTAACAAGCTGGCACCACATTTGACCGCTTCGATAAGGCAAAACCCACGAGCTCGGGTTGTGCTCGGGTTGCCATCAAAAAAACTTATATTGACTCCTAAAAGAAATAAAATATGGCCCATGTTGCTTGGCAAAGATGTTGGTTTGTCATCAAACTTTCTTGGTTATTAAATTCAATACAGGTTTGAATGAAATTTTGCAATGATAGTTGAGGACCGGGTCAGGCGGTTAAGGGACAGTTCTCTTCCCTTATAATTTAAGTTGAGAAAGTTTTTACCGAAAATTTTGTTCCTTTTTTTTGAAAATTCCATTCGAATTACAAGCTGTTATATATCAAAACCCAATATCAAGAAGCTATCGATCATGATTCAAGGAGTGGTGCAATTGAATCTGTCACATTAATAGTAAACGATTGTTACGGGACTCGATAACTGCGGTCCTTTGTAAAGCCCAGTGTGCTACAGTTTTATGTAATAAATATTTTTCTGTAAGCAATTCTTTTGTTTTAATGATGATATATAATTTAGGTAACGGTGTAGCTTAGGTATTTCTAGTTAATTTTTATACCAATAACTAACCTCACACTACGGCTAATCAAATGGTATACTCTATGTGCTATTTTTTATGTCATAGCGGGCAACTAAGCTGGTGGTTCGCCTGATGGTTAGCGATCGCCGCCCATGAACATTTATCATAATTCAGACTACAGTTTCTCTGCTAAAATTTATCCCGACTGATAGCCAATTTTCCATTTAAGAGTCAGGTATACGCACATTGTTATGTATAATAGTGATACAGGATTGTATAGCGATATCACATTTTATATATCGGTAAGGAAATTTTAATAAACTTCCAAATAAAACATTATAATTTCTTGACCATACTAAACAAAGGATACAATACGATTCCCGAAATCCACGTTCATGGACAAATTATACAGACCAATATCAGCGATATTATTTCAAGTTATTCCTGTGATTCGGCACTGAATGGAAATTAATGATGGCCGCCGTTTCCGAACACCTGACTTCTTGTAAGTAGGACGCCATTTTCTTTTTCTTTTTTATTGAGGCAGTTCAAATGGTTTACGCGTTTAGTCTTTATGTTAGAGCTAAGGCTTGTTCCGTTTCGTTTGTATTAAAAGCAATGGCCGAGGGAAATATAATATCGTAATATTTCTCTACACAATTGTACGTGAATGTGGGTATTTGGAAATGCTTTCTAATGTGTATTCCGTTAAACGTGAATGTTTGTAAAGGAATTCATTAATTGAATTGGTCATCGGTTCGTTATGTAAAAAAGCATTTTGTTTAGTAAATACCTTTAATTTCGTGTATGATTATAAAGCCAATATAGTAAAACGATGGACAATTTCAATGTATATGTAAAATTAATTCGCTTTATACCTTTTGCCAAGTAGGTAACTACTTTAGCTGTAATATGAATGTAAATGGGTTAAGGTTAACTGTAATTTGATACTTGACCTTAGCATGCATTGCTTTGGAGCTGATATAATATGCATCAAAAATAATTCAATACGTTTTTAATATTTATAACGTAAATTATGTAAATAAAAGTTTCTTAAATATTACTCTCTTTACACAGAAAAAGACTAGTAGTCGCTTAGTAGTTATATTGTTGTATGCGTACTGTATTTTTGTAAAATGTTATTAAGATATAAGTACATAATACATACAGTTGAAAAACAATATTATTTTTTATAAACGATAGGGAAGCGGTGACTGCGATCACGCCTGGTGGTTAGAGTAGAAATCTAAGATCGTCTACACTTTTCACGTAGGACTGAGGGGTCCTAAGAGCGATTCCCGGAAAAAGTTTCAGAGGAGACTTATAAAATATTTGACTTAGTGTTAATTCATCTACCTCATAATTTATTGAATTACTCTAATTCAATTAGTACCTTATGCATATTATGAACAGTATTATAAGTATTTGATATCCTTTTTCCATTGAAATATCTGCTAAATGTTAAAAAACTTAAAAACAAAGTAAACCTGAATGTGAATCGGAGAATGTGGTGGGGGAAGAATACTATTAAATGGATAATATTACATAAATATTCTAAAAGGTATATGTATTCGCCACTTACATACATAATTTTGTGGGAGTCAAGCACGCTTCGGCACGAATTGGGCCAGCTCGCACCGGGGAAGTACCACACCCCCACAGAAAACCGGCGTGAAATAGTGGCATGCCACTGTGTTTCGTACGGTGAGTGGGGGAGCAGGCCCGTTTCCTTTTCCCACCCGTCCCAGTCCATTCCTTCTTTCCAGTTGTCAATCCTTTCCTTGTCCCTTAACCCCTTAAAAGCGGGCAGCACATTCGCAGAGGCACTACCGAATGTTCATGGGCGGCGGTGATCGCTTACCATCAGGCGAACCACCACCTCAGTTGCCCGCTATTATATAAAATAAATAATATAATAATTATATATAGGTACAATACATGTACAAACGTATGTTAGCGCATTAACATTCATGTTGGAATAGCTTTACAACACCTTAATGCTTGCTATTTGGACGTTCCTTTGTGTTAGTCATGTGGAACTCGCTGTATGGTTGTGTGTTACACGATTAATCACACTATCACACTAATATTATGCATGTGAAAGTTTGATTGTTTGAATCTTTGTCCGTCAATCACGCTGAAACTACTGAACGGATTTTGATGAAATTTGGTACACAGACAGGGTGTGAGCTGAATTGGGAGATAGGATACTTTTTGTCCCGATTAAATGCTCCCATGGGATAAAAGCCGGGACGAGCGTCTAGTACTATATATTATGTTATTATTCTATTTATACAGTTACAAGCTGTGCCCTGGTTCACCCACGTCGTTCATGATCTTATATGGCCTATAATCTACTTCAATAAATGGAATATTCAATACAAACATATTTCTTCAATTAGAACAACCAGTTCCTGAGATAAGTGTCTTCAAACAAGCAAACTTTTCAGCTCTGTATTATTATTGCTATATATTAACTGAAAAGATGTTAGTCTCGCCGATTACACCAAAAGAATGGTAATTGCTATTTCGACAAATCTTCTTCATAGTTTTTATTTAATAATGTACCTGAATTATAGTGTTTGATCTATTTTTTCAATCCACATTCCGAAAACCAAGTAGATTCTCAATTCGAGTGTTTTCTTAGCTTCGACACTCGATAACTCCCTTCACGGTTTACAAATTGACGTGATTCTTTTTGTGTTTGGTAGAGAATTGTTGTCATTTGGTCCCATTTTAGAATTTGGTGTGATTCCTCTACTTTAGAAATGTCTATGACCTTTTTTAGGAAACAATTATTTTATTATAGATCAAAGTCTCAATAAATAAATAACCTGAAATTCTGAAATATGTATCTTCGAATAGAAGCAAAGCACTGAACCATTTACGTCACGCTTCGTGAAATGTGACGAAAACATTTTAATACTCAACATATTATTAGGTTTCGTAAAAATATAGAAATAATATGAGTAGGATGCTCTCGACAGCCGCCACTACAATAATATGGTCTACTGCATTTGATATAAAGTTAGCGTTCCCGACGACGCTCTGCTGTGATTTCACTTATATCACTTATTTAATGGATTTATGCTAGGAGTCTGACAATACAATCAACTGGGATTATTAGAGCAAAATCATATTTGATATTAACAAAATTTTACCTATATTACATGCCAATGTAGTTACCTATATGGGGACCATACACCCACACAAATTTCTTAGGTATCATTTACTTTTCAACTAACGTAATTTAATAAATCCGATATAACGTTTTTCAAAAAACTGCAATGCTCTTCTTCGTATCTTTTTTTGAACGCAACAGATTCTTAGACGTTACTGTTGTTTACTATTACAAGATATTATCTCCACTCGTACCATATAAAAGCGTATTTTTCTTCAAAATTTATTGATGAACTTCACATGACACAGGCTACCCATTTCATAAGCATACTTTAAATAATTTTTTATATATAATAATACTTTAAATTCTCCCGAAAGCTGGTCTCTTGTTAAAAAGCCCAATTCCAAATAGTTTAAGTAATGACAAACTGCACTTAGCTAATACTTGGACGTAAAACCCTCTGGTCTTTACACCCTCTTTCTATCCTGAGTATACACCTGTGACTCATAAAAAATCGACTACATTAGCTGTAAGCGATACGTGTGTTTTCCAAAACAGTCACGATTTAAATAAAATTATTGGTCTGATCTTTTTTTAAGAAGATGTAGTAAGTCTCTAGTGGATGTACTCATGTGAATTTGTATAACTTTAAAACAACATTACTACGTTTGCTTTCTTAGTAGTGTAAGCAGTTATAAGGTTATTTAATGATTTGATAGAAATAAAATTATTTAGATTTTAACAAATACATAATACTTATTACACACATTATAAGAATAATGTTTTTATCTTTCTATTTCCTGTTTATTTAAACTTTAGTTATTTACTCCGAACAAAATTACATTATGTCCCATCGCCACTTATGTTTGACTATAATGTAAATTCACTATAATTCGGTAACTATAATCCATAAGATGCGGAATATTGTGTCTGATTTTATACGATGATTTGATAGTTTAATAATTAACTTGGAAATTATTCTCGTACTTGGACCTTAACTCCAAGAAATCGTTTCATTATCGAACATTTTCTTTATAAGTAAATGCAAAGCAAATGCGTAGAATAAAGGACTGTGCTGGCATATTCAGATAAAATTGCTTAACTTTCCAGGCTAATCTATTTCTATATTTAATTCCAATCAAATGCATACAGCCGCAACTTGGATACAAACCTTGAAATTTATAATTATAACAGTGTTGTCTGTTTCCTAGAAATCACAATTTTTTTGTATACATTGCCTCATTTGTTTCCCAACAAATGTATCAAGTGAAGAAATTAATGAAGCTTATATATGATACGCAGGTATCAATATAGGAACGTATACCAGCAATAAATACTTACATCGTAATCGTTTCACCGACCGGTAATAGACCTTAATAAAACGTATAGATTCGTAAGTATTGAATGTTAGGGTCGTATTATAAATCAAATTGGTAGTAAATTTTATTGTGGGATCGTAAATACAGTTTACAAATTATATAATAATAGCCTCACTTAGCCGAGATGGTTATTACATATCGATGTTTTATAGGCTGTAAGCGGTTAAAATAGTTTTGATGTACGTTGGCATAGGTGGCTGCACTTTTTGTGTGTCTATAAAAAAGTGTAGTTTTTACGTCAACTGTACATTATTTAAAAGGCTTATTAGATTTATCGAATTTCGAACAAATATGGAAATATGCTATGAGCGAAAAAATAATTCGCTTATTTAATTTATTTTCCAAGAATATTAACCTATAACCTAAAATAACAGACGTAATTTTTCCAACGTTAGATCACTGGAGGCCCGCAGGGGGACATGAGATATTAATATTTTGATTTTCACGTACGCGGCAGGGAACCCTAGATCGGAGTGAATTTAAAGCATACCTTGACCCGGGGTCGGATTACTCGAGGAATATGCGATCAACAGGAGATACATCTGATGTTGATGATATTGAATTAAATGAAGTATGTATGAAGTTTACAAAATTACCGGTATGTTGGAGTTTGTTTGTTTGTAAGTGTATATCCATTTTAAAAAATAACGATTTAGTTTTTTATAATTGTTTTTTATCGTACCAACTAATTTGGAATTTTGTTTATAAGTTTCATATCATGTTTTATTCTTTTGGTTCGTTTACCAATTTAATACAAGGCAACTTCCCTTTTCAGTGTCAGGTTGCAGTAACATTAAGAATTTGGAAACGTAATAAAGCAGACGACCATGGAGCATAACGAACTCTCGCCTGAAATACATATACTCACTATATTCGTCTATATTTCTAGTTAGTCTAGTTTATTATGAAGGCAGTGAAAGAGACCCGTCACCTAAAGGACAATAAGCATTCGATATAATTAATTGTCACAGTTCCAAATGTTAGTGAAGGACGAGTAATTATGATGAATTATAGAAATGTTTCTTAAACATTTATGCTGTGTATTTACTATAGGCTTTGAAATCTAACGTCCGAAGCCATGGAAAAGTACAAGGTAAATTGTAAGAAGTTTGTAATTATATTAAATTTATATACATTAATAATATGCATATACAGAGACGATTTGAAAAAGTAAGTAGTTTTATAACTGAGATACTAATTAAAGCCTTTCAACTATCGTTATCTTGTCAGTATGTAGGTGTGGGCTTCATTTTATTTATAACTAGGTAAGGTATTATCACTTCGCCTATTGGAAAGCGAATAGCGAGGTCTACAATGGAGAATGCTTACCTAATAAAAGTATGTTATAATGACAATAGATATTCATTTATTCGTTGCTATTTGATTTGATGTGACGTAAACATTGGCCTGAAATATGCGAATAAACTGTAGCAGGCGAAATGTATTTGCTACATTTCCAGTCAGAATTGAATTAAGCGTGAAAAATATCGGGTTTTTTACTAAAAAAATACAGCTATTAATGCCAGAAGCTATCCAGTTAACTAGTTTAATGCAGATGGACGCTTTTTGCCCGGACTCACTTTGGGAATATTTTATGTTAAGACGATCTAATACTTAACTTCGCGACTGGAATTTAAATAATGATAAATATATACATAGTTGCAAAGGCACCTGCCTGTATTTAAGTGTATAAGAGCAAGTAATTATTGCAATGACCAACATTATTTAGAACAGATCAACGTTACATTATTAATGCGTATCGAACATAGTATAATAAAGTTTTTTTAAATCATGATTACTATTTGTAAATTAGGCTAGTAAAGCTACAAAAAGGGTCATAGTATAGAGACCGAACTGAAATATAAATACCTGCATAACTCATAATAAACTATGAAACAAAAATAAGAAGATACCTTTCATTAAATATATTGTTTATAAGTATCCATAATATACATCGAAAATTTTATAAGGTTGCAGTTAAATTATTACAATTCTAGTGTAGCCCGCCGCTTTACTCGTGTGATTACCGGACTTAATGTAGTCTATGTACTTATTCAGTCTACAATATATCCCTATGTCAAATTTCACGCAGATCCGATAAGGCGTTTTTGCGTGAAAGAGTAACACACGTCCCTTCGTATTAACAAACTTTCACCTTAATAATGTAAGCTGGATTTTTATTTATTTAAACTTGTGCATATTAATATTTACCAGATGGAGATGCAGAGCCTCGGCTCGCAATATAAAATGTTACATTTGCACACTGCGTAAGAGCTAGGTAAACTACAAAGCACTATAGTTCTCTTATTTTGAGGCTATGAACTATGAAGCTGGAACGTACTCCCAACAGGTATTATGAAGGTAGTGTTAGTTATATGACACATATATATTTTTACAACATATTATATATTATTATAATTCATTATATTATTAACCCGACGTTTGGAACACTTTACAGCGAGCGTGGTCACGGGGAGACTCCCCTCCCCTTAAAAAGTTTTTAATTTCTAAATGTATAAAACTCGCGTAAAATCAAACACAAGAAAATACTAATAAATTGATTTCTCAATTAATATGCGCATGTGAATAACATCACCAGTGATCGAAACGGTGAAGGAAAACATCGTGGGGAAATCTACATGTCCGTGAATTAAAAAGTTCGACGACATGTATCATCTGCCAACCCGCACTTGGCCAGCGTGGTGGATTATGGCCTGAACCCTCATAGGAGGCCTGTGTCCTAGTAGTGGGAAAATATATGGGCTAATGGCGATGAGGAATACGGATAAAGCAATATCGTAATTTTATAACATTATTATGTATAAACGAATCAGAGAATATCAAAAGCTATGCTATTTGGAATCCTTATCCTTATCCCTACCATTTCTATTCCATTCCTTTATCCTCCTCATGAACGAATTCAATAAATACATGTGAACATACTTTGTAACATATTTAAATTGACATAATATCTAAGAGAAAAAAATGCTTTTAAAAATTTTATTAGACAATTACAGTAACCGTAATGATAATTTTTTTCAACATTTCGTATTAGATTAAATAATAATTTCGCAGTATGTATGCCCGAGTATGATATTATAACGAATAACAATGGTAATCTTATTATTCATGTGTACTAAAGTGTAAATTGACATAAAATCTATGCAAATTTCATAATGTTCTCGACAATTCGTTGGCATATTGTTATTATACAAATACGTGAACAATGTTGGATTTAAAACAATAAGGAATAATTTGAATAACTACAATCTAACTTAAATCACAACTAAGGATTTTTTAATGTTTAAAAAAATAGAAAGAAAGAAAAGAAACACTCATTAAAAACAGCACACGACACGTGTACAATTTTTATGTATCGAGTAACCTCACGGTCTTTCGCAGCGGATAACTGAAATACCGTGAAATACGCCACTTTAAAGTTGAAAAGTAAAAATGTTTGAAGTCAATGAATTTTTCGATTCGTATATAAAAATGTTTCAAATTGTAGCCTCGGGCAGGTGACGGGATTACACGGAAAGCATTTTAACCGCGCGCGTGCGTTGCGGCCGCTCCGGCCCGTCGCCGCGTCGCTGACAAATGCCCCACAATTTGGATAAATGTGCGTTTTTAATAACTTCCGATACATATTCTATATGTAGTTTGAGGTTTATTATTTTATCGCAAACATATGTTTTTTGAAACAACGATAACATACTGGGATGGTTGACAGACGTGGATTTTCTATAACTCATTACTTGTAAGTAAACATTCAACATAATAAATATAAGCATTTCAGGATGTCTAATATACATGTACTCATAATAGGGGAACTTGCTACTTACTTAAACTTACTGTACTTTTACTTGCTGCTTACTTACTCAAAGTTTTTACTCTAAACATAAAAGAATCTAAGAGTTCCTACCTATAACCTAAGGAACAAATACGCACTAAGCCATGTTAATCTATATAAATGCGACTTGTCAATATCAATAAAATGTATGCTGTGTTACCAACAATGCACCTTAATAACACTGCATAAGAGCTACAATGTAGGAAACGGGACGAAACTAGCTTTGTCGACACTAATATCCTAAATCCTTACAAATCGTGCCCGTCCCTAATCAAGTAAAGACAACAGGATGACGTGTTTATTTAGCTACCGTATTTATACATATATGCGGTGGGATTTAAGCTCCACTAGAAATAGTGTAACCACGGACATATGTAAGTGTTCGATGCAACGAAACCATTAACAATAATCCTTTGTAAAAACCAGTGATATATTGCGTTGGGGCGCAGCGACCGTATGTGAGCAGTTGAGGGTTGCTTTTCGTTTGATTGCCACATATTTTGGCTGGCATGTCGTTTATAAAGATTTGAAAATTGCTACCGCGTTGAATTAAACAGGCAATTAATTATGAGATCCGGTAACTGAAATTTTCAGTTATTAAAACGTATTAAAAACATATTGAGTGTGTGATGCGTTAACACAGTTCCTATAGTTTATTTAAATCATGTGAAGTGATAATTATTGGAAGAGTTGAGTAACTTTCTTCGACTATTTAGGACGATATATATTTTGGGTGGATTATTTTTAGAATTGTCTCTATTTTAGAAGTGGCGCTAGTCCATAGACGGAATCACGTCTATTTTAATTTAACCTGCTATAAGCTTTTATTGCTAACTAAATACATATCTCAATCAGCAACTCGTCGTTTGAATAGTCTGCTATATTCCGAAATTCTAATAGCATTGAAATATTCCTTGTTAATATGGAAGTGTGATCGTAATGCATATAGCCTTCGGCTTGTAACCCGCACCGCCGTAGTTAATCCGCGCGGCTGGCTCTCACTGCAATTTCACATTGTAAATTAATCCTTGGCTTTGTTTAATGCTTTATTTTCTGAGAAAAAAGCTTTTGAACTTGCAGTCGTTGTAAATATGCTCGGCTTTCGCGATTGCACTGGTGTTATCCTTTTTCAGAACTGTATGGATGTTTTTGAAAATGGAAGGGATTTTTTATTAAATTTAACTTATATTTTTATTATTAAACGATATTATGAAGTTAGGACATTTATTTACTAAAAAGAAAGTAAGTGGAATTCTTAATAAACTCAAGATGTAGTTTGAGTGTGCTATTTGATCTTAGAGAGTGTTTCAATCGTAAAATGAGGTTCGGAACTTAATGGAATTGTAGTTTATATACTTCTGGACTATAAATACCGATTTATATATTTGTAATGTTTTCACACATAAACTGCTGGATCCAGTTGAAAAAAATGTTGACCATTAGAAAGCTGCAACTTTGCTAAGTGACATAGGAAATGTAATACGAGCAAGGCCCGGGCGACCAGCTAGTTATTTATATAAATAATTAAGTGCACTAAGGAAGCAAATATTTTTTTATAAAATTGCCACGCTAAGCCTTAATTTAGATTACAATGTTTTCTCATACCGACGGGCTTGGCTAATGTGGTTATTAAATAATTTAATAAAATACTTAAGTACATTTAAATGAGTCGCGTGATATTGGTGGTGTGACATCGCGTGGAGTTCACTGCACGTGGGGTTTATTACTTTCAGCCACTGAAAGCACTAATTTACTAACATTTTAGCCTTAAAACCTGAATAAATTAGAAATGTGAAGTGTTACAGAATTTTATGGTAAAAGAAATGTTATAGGTATATATTTGTGAATTATTGTTTTATATATAATAGAGGATATAAAAGAGAACATTTATTAGAATTTTCTATTTAAATATATAAAACCACTTTCAACTTTTAATTAACTTTTAACATTGAAATGATACTAAACAAATAGGATAGGAGATAAGATAATTAATAGCAAATTTTTCAAGTATAAAAATATATATAAAATAGCGGTCCGACCCGGCGTCGCTTGTGATACACATATAGCCTGTAGGACTCAGGGATCAAGTACATAATCAATGATCAAATAACATTAAAATGAGTCCAACTTTTTATATTTAGTTTTGATATATAGATATTACTTACAGAAAACTATAAAAATTTATTAAACTAAGCAAGTTTATATCGGAGACTAAAATACCCCATAATGTCATTTAATATCAACAACTTCGCTATCCACTGAACCTATCAAATTGCTACAATACATCAGTTTAGCGCCCGCTCCCCTCTTGGTACAACTTTTACCCCTTTTCTCTTAGAAGATGAACGTCCAATGGTCCACTTACTTTATTAAAATTAATTTTTAACAAGCATATATACGTAACATATTGTATGTCATTGTAATGACTCTAAAATGATATCAGTTTTGACTAGACTTGCATCTGGCACTAGGTTTAATAGATCTAAACATCTCAGAGATTGAGTTTATTTCAAAACATAAGCAGAAGCTTTCTGAAATTAAAATAAAACAGGTTCATCCACTAGCAGCTAGATGTCATAGACACAAACACATATTATT
This sequence comes from Zerene cesonia, assembly GCF_012273895.1. NCBI lineage: Eukaryota > Metazoa > Arthropoda > Insecta > Lepidoptera > Pieridae > Zerene > Zerene cesonia. Next base: position 2,996,383 of record NC_052114.1, read on the forward strand.
ATTTATATTACATTGTTCTATGCTTATATCACAAAATAACAATAAAAACAACGATTTATAAAAATATACGTTACATTATATGCTAATGTATGTTATAAGCCACTTATTTGAATTGGTTAAAAATATCCTGACAATACGTCACCAATAATTAAAACCGATTACAAGACGCACTTATTCTAAAATTAAATTTAATATCTATCCCCAGCATTTAGTGGGCAATTAGCGACGACGCCGCATATAACATAAACTCCCAAATAAACCACGGGCTATGACGTTGGAATCAGCCGGAGTGTATCATCCATTGTGACTAATTTTATTTATGGCGGCCCCAAACACATTTATTACCGCGAAAGAGCCGAACCAATAAAACCACTGAATCAAAGAGAAAAACTGCTTGCCCTATAAATATTTTATTTTGGATAGTGAGAAGTAGGGTGGATATGCGTTACGGGTTGAGTAGTACTTCATGTAATTCGCGGAGGGTTGCGTAATTTATTCCTGTATTTGTTTGTGTAGAAGGAGCTGACCCACCCCATACGGTTTAGACTACCCCCTTAACCCTTTTAATTCGAAAGCCTATGCAAAATATTTTTGAAGCTTTCTAACAATTTATAAATGGATAAATTCATATGCTATAAATACAGAAAGAAAAAAATTTCCGTTCCTCGCGGGAATTACATAAGTGTTTCAATGTAGTGTATAAAAAGTGTTCAATCAAAACTTAAAACTTATTCATACTCCTTTTACAGTATGCTCGTGGATTACGGTTTAACCAAGTTTCACGAATAAACAGTACGGAGTTTACGACGCACATGCAAATTTTGTACCAACACGTACTTTATAGCAGATCGTGACTCAGCGTGACTTGATATCGACGACAATCAATAGCTATATGTTATACGACACGAAGAAATATATGAAACACAAAACATTTATCATGGAAATAAATTTTTTCGAAACATTTCATGTAAACGTACTTTTTACTGCATTTTTTTATTTATCATATTCAACTATACATAGATTTTTATGTCAAAACTAAATGTTATTGAATATTTTACACCAGGTAAAATTTAAATAACATTTTTTTTGGTTACATTTATTTCAATTCGATTTCAGCAAGACTGCCAAACAAAATCCATTTATGTTTGACTTCTGGGAAGTAAAATAATGCAGAAAGCGAAAATTATTAGTACAAAGAAAATTAATTTATATGAACGTTCAATGCTTTTTGTCCTTCGTGGTATCCCTATTCCGAGAGCTGGCGAACTTTTACTAATGTTTAGTCAAATGGACTCTTGAGAAATCAAACACACGATTTAGTGCTTTATCCTAAGGGAGTTAAGTGTATATTTCTGTAGTTAACTTTACTGGCTATAAGTCTGTCTGCACTTCATGCATATGGAACGCTTAGGTCATAGAATAAATACGAAAATGTATGAGAACTAGACTTTTAAAGTATGTACTCATATAAGAGTCGAGAATTAGAACAGACCGTTCATAAATCTTTATTTTTAATGGGTGTACAATGTCGTATAACGAATGTGTATTTCAGAACAATGTATCTAATAAAGGTATAGGACAAGACTGTCTTTAAAATATTCGAAAGGATTTGAATTAATTTATGGATATTTTAAGTGTGGTTTGATGGGTTACAATTTTTATATGAAAAACATTGACAGACGATGACAGGAATTAAGAAAGATTGAAAGCATTTAAAAAACGTTTTGCGTATGTCAAACTCGCGTACACAATGTGACTGAAAACATCACGGGTCATCTCGAAATGTGGATAAAATTCACTTTTAAAGCCATATATACATACATACATAAAAAATAATGTATGCCCAAAGCATATATTCATATTAATATTACTAAGATGTTATTGAAAATCATGTAGGAATTTTTCGCAATTATTTTTCGCCTCAAAGCTTTTCAAGGAACGTATGTTATTTTGTTTGTGAACCTTCACATATTATATTTATATTGAGCAAGAATCCGCCCTCAAATCGTCAGATGTAGATCAAATTTAAACGGACTACACGTAAGGCAACCACAGTCAAACTGTCAGAACTAGACCCAATTTAAATGGACTAAAGATATACAGGCTTTCGAACAGTAAAGAATCATCAAAATCGGTTAACCCAGTCGAAATTTCGTAACAAATAAAATACAGTCGAAACCTCCTCCTGTTTTGAAGTGGATAATTTAGCACTATATTTACATTTAGTCAGGACATTATTATTTATTCATCACTGTAACCAAACTTGGGCTGGTGGACGTCAAGTGATAGCGATATTTTTGCGTCTGAGACACGAATACTTTAATCGAGTCACGTATCAGCACTCGGAGGGTGGTTCTTGTATACCTATGAAAATTCTCTAAAAATTACCTAAACATTTATTTGCCAGTGATTATGGAATAAACGCTTCAATAATAATAGTTTATTTGTTGTAGAAAAGCAGCTCTCAGGTGAGGACCTTGACTATAAAAAGTCGTAGGTTCGAGACCAGGCGAGCGGGAGGAAATAGATTGCTTTATCAATTATTGTAAAAGTAAATGATTTTATTCAAGTATATATACAGATAACAGCCTCCCTCAATAAATTTTCTGTTCATCACAAACATAATGTTTCAATTCGGGTGGAAGCTTCTGAGATAAGCGCGTACAAACACACAAACTGTCCATCTTTATATTATTAGTATAGACAGTGTTTATATCATTAATATTATAATCACATTTATTTATTCTCTAAAAATTACAGAAATCCATTAATTTTAGTTAATGCAAGTGACTTATTTATATGGATTGAAATATAATATATGCTACGTCTGTTTATACGATTGTAATACCTACCCAGCTTGGAAATAAGAAGTATAAAAACATAACTGTTACAGCATGACGCAGTTGTACATCAAAAAACAAAAGAAATGTGCGCGTCATCGTGAAATATTTTTCTATTGAACACACATAAGCGTAAAACAAGCCAATATTATTTCGCGAATTCAACAATGACTACGCAGAAAGCTGCCGAAAAACACAAATCATTGCTCTAACAAATACCCGCGCTAAGTTATGAGGGTGTAGCGAATGTTCCCACTGTAAATACCACTCATCCGTTCTCCGTTAAATAGATTAGAAGCTTGTCCGATAATTAGTGGTACCTACATGTGAAAATTTAATAACCTCGCAAACGCGCCATCGTGCGAGGTGATAGAAACAAATACTTGTACACGGCCTCGCAAATGCAGTAGATATTATGATAATTTCAAATTATCATCATTTTATGGTTGTTTTCATCTGGTGGTTGAAGTTTAAACTATTTTCTCTGAGTTGATAACTAAAACCTTCTAGCTTTCCCCCGACTTTGTTCGCGCGTGCAAACCGGGTCACGAAAACCAAAACCGTGGTCTTATAGATATAACAGGAAAGTTTCATCAAAATAGTCCAGTTCTTCCGTAGTTTTCGCGTGAAAGCCGGACAACAGACAGATACCATCGAAATGTTTTTTTGGCTTGTTTATGAGTATTTATTTGTGTTTATTCAGACTTCAGACTCTTCTACAGTTTTATTATAAAAACTAGTATATAAGTATAGGTACTTCCATACGTAACTCTAAGGTATATTTAAGCAAATATTTAACTCGTTAATATATAGTAAATATCCAATTAATTACACTGTTAACCACAATTATTTGCAAAAACATATGTCAAATGAGATTAAGAATCCCTATAATAATTTGCATTCTAGCAAATAATGAAAAATACTTATAAAATACTACGTGATAATCAAAGTTCATTTTTAACTCGCAAACATTTGATATTTCTGTATAAGTATAGTAGTACCTAGTAAAGTCTTACCTATATACTATTTTAAATCCCTAATAACGTTTCTTTCACAAACAGTTTTCTCATCACGCCCGATACCTGACCAAGCATTTTCAAAGATACCTTCTGAGACATATAAGTCCATATTTAGACAATAAACGCAACGGATTCAATTCAATATTGACGAGTATCGAAGTCCTTGCGGTATCAACACGAACGCATACATTCTGAGGGTCTCATATAGTATTTGCATACCACGGCCGCTCATCAACCTAACCGCGAATGCTGACTCTGCATTTCAATTGAAACCCCCTCATCCACTGTGTTATTTGAGCTAATACCTAAGTAGATATATATTCTGCACCTTATTGTTAAGTTTTGAAACGCTTAAAATCTATTCTTATTTATAAATATACCTGCTGGCTGTGCCTCGCGGTTTTACCCGCTGACGATAATGTTGTTTTCATTCGTAAATCATACATCTCAGACAGATTTTAAACTTTTTATTTTATGTCTGATATTTTTAACCATCATTTGAAGTTTTTAATAAAGCTAATGTCGTGTTTAGTCCTTAACAAGGATTATGCCTAGGTTCAAAGATGTTCTAGAATCTTCTATTGATAAAGCACTAATTATAATATTATAGCGACCATTATATGCATGAGAATATTAATAAATACAGTTTGTCGTAAAAAGGGCCATTTTAATAATTTACTTTCTTGTATAATGGTAAACGAATGATACAGTTTTATAATTTAACACATTCTTACAATATTATTGGTTTAAAAAAAGTAATGAAATAACAAAAACCAGTCCCTAATTATCGATTACTTTTGAAGAATAAAATTTTTACTAAAACGCTATTTATGTAGCGTTCCTAAGAAACGTACATAATATGAAGCCAAAATCATAACCATTCTTAAGGCGCAGTGAAAACGAAGATGTTCTACGTATATATTAATAACCAGTTCCAAATTGTACCGCTTAGGTTACTATAGGTATATGAAAGCTGCAGTCATTGCGACTGAATAAGCACTGTAATTTCAAACCAAACACGTTTATACTCTGGCCCACTGGAATCCATTAAATGTATAATAATAGCCTAGATATAATAATCTCTGCGATTATAAGGCATAGTGTAATGATACGATTACACTATGCTTTATAATCTCATATTAATTTTATTCTGTTTTATGCAAGATTTTATTGATCTTTTTAAATCTATAAATTAAGAAAGAAAATCTGTTTTGTAAACGTCTTCATATTTTCATATATACGTAGAAATAAATGCTTTGTAGTGTGGAAAAAGTGGATATGTTTTTTACTAAATTGTTTACTAATAAACTTCAAAATAAGTTTAAGAGCCTTCATAAGTTTTTTTGAGAAATGGCCATATTTGTATCGGTATTTTTTAAAACAAAAGGAAATCTCGTGGCTTCGTCACTTCGTTGAGTCTAATTCATTAAGCAACTCAAATTAAGACTAACGATTTATCATAATGTGGCTGTTTTAATTTGCTAAAAGATTCGCCTTAATGAATACCTTGTGTCTAACTTTTTGTATGTGGTTTTTAAAACCATCCTACTTAATATTATAAATGCGAAAGTTTGTAAGGATGTATGTGTGTGTATTAAATAACCCTGATTATCCTTATATAGCCATTCATAACGTGAAAGTCTACATATTAATGTATTTCTTCGTTAATTGCGTGTTTGTCTTTAAGCTTAGAAAAATTATAGCAAGATAGTAATTAATGAATAAATTATTTTACTATATAACGCGTATTATGTAGAAAAAGAATATTACTAAATATGTCTCTTGTACAAATGCCTTTGTTTGAACAATGATTTACTAATAATGACTTTTTGAATATTTATTTTTTTATGAAACAAGCGATTCTTGGAATGACTTGGAAATATATCTTAGCAAAACAGATTCGGCGTACGTTATATTTTCCAGTTAAATCGAATTCACGTATAAACCCCTATCATTCCACGATATTGTGATGCTATTTGCAAAAACAATAAGTGACAGCTGACAGCCGAAACCTGTCAATCGGGATTTACTTAAACGACGCCAGAATGGCTTTAATTTAAAGAGAACAACTGTATTGAATGGAGCTTTTTGTTCGGTGTTTTAAGCAAGATTTGTGTTTGTTTAAAAATAAGCAATTATTATACTAGCTGACCACTAGGGAATTAGGAATTGATTTTTATATATAAGTAGAATATGTATTTATAAATCTCTTCAAGAAGTTTATTTATATACGTTTTATGCATACCTTTCGAAATATATCTCAAAGAAGTTCAATAAATTTTTTGTTAGTACAATATTGGATAAGTAATTAGTGTTACAATGAAATGAAACATTATATGAAAATAAACGAAAAATACAATAAAACTAAGGCCGTTAAAAACCCGACCAATACAAGATCTACGACTTTTTCCGTCACAATAAACCTCATTAGTTCTAATCTTGTGCCAACCACGTCGCCTTGATAACATGGCGGCGTAACAGCTGCTTTTGGATTTTGCGAGTGTGACACGTAAATATGAAAATCTAAGACGATTGCTTTAACGCCCCAACATCGGGTTCGTGTGTGTAAATTATATAAGGGCGGAATAATATCTGAGAACAAGCTGATTTTTTTTAATGTTTTCTCAAATCCTATCTATATGTTCAGGTTTGGCGTTAGCTATAAATAACATCGCTCGTCACTCTTTTTTGGATCGTAGGTATTCGATCTATCATAAATATTTTAAATATTTATAATTATGTAAAGATGGAAATCAAATTTAATTCAAAATAATATTTTTATTACTATCCAAACAGCACAGGATAATTATATAATTCCATAAACATCGACAACTTTTTTTTCAGTTTTTCGGCATTTTTTCTAATAAAACACGGAGGTAGATAAAATAGGTCTTAATGACTAAAAATTCCTATTAACACAAAAAGTATCAAGTCAATCAGTGGAACACACACGGAGTCGTCGAGTGACAAAAGTTTGGTAGTTGCCCTCACATTTTCACGTAGTAAAGCAAAACAAGGCAAAGAGAACTTGAACAAATATCATAAAATATTAACTACAAGACGACAAATCCTAAATAAGAAAACGTTTACGACATACGCGTTTAAAACAGAGAACAATAGTTTTGAAAACCGAACCAAACACAGAAAGATCACGCAAAAGCGATATTTAGTTGAGTACTTTCAATAAATTAAATGTTATTTAGTGTTATTGTGGACGCGCCCTAATGTTTGAAGCGTGACAGAATGGCCCGTGAACGCCATTAGGGGATCAGCGAGGAAGACAATTAGTTAGCGCCTTTTACAGTTGGCGCTTTATTTATTGATATACTGAACCATCATAATTATTTTAAAATTACATGAACGATAACAAAGCCTTTGAAGGAAATTAAAAATCTCTTCGTAGCGGGAATTTCGTGGTCTGTTAAATTTTTTCTGTCATTACTGAGCTGCTGGTACTTAGGTACGTTTTTAGGGAATGTGTAGAAAGCTACAAAAGGACATTAACATAATGTTTAAAAGTAAATAGATGTCTACTATATAAAAATAAGTCGGGTTTTCCTTCCTGACGCTATAACTCCAGAACGCATGAACCGATTTCCACGGTTTTGCATTCGTTGGCAAGGTCTCTCGCTCCGTGAGGTTTATATCAAAGAAAATTCAAGAGAAATATCAACAGAAAAGTGGTAAAATATTTTTTCACATACAGCCATATATGGTGGCGAAACGGAGTTCGCCGGGTTTGCTATTGTATATAATAAGATTTATTAAAATATTAAATAATAAAGACAGTCATAATATCTTAATATCTAGTCTATATGAATAATGTAAAATGGAAAGATATATTTTGTTAGTTTGTTTGTAACGATCTAATTCAAAAAAATCATTTACCTTCAGAAAGATACAGCTTTATTGAGTATGCTATTGCTGCTGCATTTTTTAGTATAGTCCTACTAATATAATAAATGCGAAAGTTTGTGAAGATAAATGTATGTATGTATATGCATGTATGTCCCTGTTGCAGGCGACGAATTAGCGGCGAATTAGCGGCGAATTTAATTATTATTTAATTATTTGTATCTTCGTATGTTTGTAAGTTAATATGTTTGTCTAAATTAATACGAGTGGCTCCGTAACCGCTGGAACGATCTGAAAAATTCCGTCACACGCAGCTGTAGAAAGATAGTTTCCTCAGTGCTGTCAGCTATACTTTCTTTTGTTTTTATCACTTACCGACCTTGAATATTATTTCAAAAGTAACCTTGCATTATTGAACGATATGAGCTATTGAAAAAGATACTTTTTTCTTACTTTTATCCTCTTTCAACCTGGGTATGGCCGCTCGCAAGTTTCTCATATCTAATAGTATAATTTAGAACTATATATTATGTATAACTATATATAACTATATTATCGTCTAACAGTTATATCCGTTGAGTGAGCCTTAATATATACACGCGCAGTTTAATATTTCACGGTAGATGTACCTTGATTGGTATATCAATACACAATCTGCCATACAAATGACGTGTTTATAAACAACTGTACAAAAAATAATTGCCGCACAATAAATTTTCAACGTCACGTGAAGGAGCTAAGATCGAATTTCGTATGCGAACTGGTGAAAGGCTGAATTTATTACTAATTAGGGTTGCTCATTAAACATGTTCGGTCGATATTTACACAGTTCGTTAAATATTTGTTGAAATTATATCATTAATAATTTCGTGGGTCAAGTGAAAAGTCGTTAGCATATTAAATATTGTAAATATATTACTTTTTCCGTTTGGATGTAAACAAAATATCCTATTCTTTGAGATCCAAATTGGTTGTATATTCCAGGGTGCGCTACCACCTTGTGTGACGTCATCAGACTTTACTTTGACGGTATCAAGAGACTGTTTATTAACATATTGTATTGACAATTCAAGGTGCCGACGCTGCATTGGTTGCTGCATAACTTGGTTTACGAGGCGTTAGAAATAACCTATTGTTGTTGATCTTGTGTTACATAATCCTATCTGACTAAGCCAGACTAGATAAGATGTAATTTACAGCGATGATTTTACACGCGAGCAATAAAAAAAATGGAGAGTATTTATATATGTTATTAAAATTACATCCTATCCTACTAATATTATAAATGCGAAAGTTTGTAAGGATGTGTGTGTGTTTGTTGCTCTTTCACGCAAAAACTACTTAACCGAATGCAATGAAATTTGGTACGTAGACAGCTGGACAACTGGAATAACATATAGGCTACTTTTTATCCCGATATTCCTACGGGATACGGACTTATGCGGGTGAAACCGCGGGGCGCAGCTAGTTACATAAAAGCACAAGAGGTGGTCGCATTATTACTAGTATAAACCTTCGTAACCATCATTAATTTACATATTTTTCAACAGCAAAAGAGCGAAAAAAATAAGAGCGAGCACACACTACTAATTACATTAAATAACTTCATCAAATTCTGTAAAACAGTCTTTCAGTATAAGTCTATAAGTGCTAATAGCACGAGACACGAGCAAGAGCAACTTGGTACAGAAGTTCCATATAATTGCGGTGCTAAGACCTGAATAGCGTCAGGTAGTCTATCAATTAACACTAATAGTTACACAATTAAAACGAGTTGCCGACTTATATGCGACCTGTGAAATGTTGCCAGGTGACAAATTACAAGAGAAAACCAGCTATATAAATGAGCTTTTAGCAAATAATAAGGTTATATTCAGGCGCCAGTCTATTAGGACCTTCTTGGTCTTTATTATTTATCTTGAGATCTTTTTAAAACAAAGACCATTATATTTCAGGAAAGATCTAATGACATGATAACACAAGTATTGTGCGTGTAATACGTATGTATGTGTGTGTGTGTGTGTGTGTGTTCGCAGGTGCACGATAATAAAAAAAAGTTTAACAAAATACACTATTGAACCACCCAACTTTAATATATAATATGTGTATGTGGTAGTCGAGCACGCTTCGGCACGAATTGGGCCAGCTCGCACCGGGGAAGTACCACACCCCCACAGAAGACCGGCGTGAAATAGCATTTTGCTGTGTTTCGTTCGGTGAGTGGGGGAGCCGGAGGCCCATATCCTTTTCCTTACCCTTCCCAGTCCTTTCCTTTATTCCTATCGCCAATCCTTTCTTAATCCCTTCCCAAAATGTCGGCAATCCATTTGTAGAGGCGTAAGGTCTGCAATGGACCTTATGCCTCTCCAAATGTTCATGGGCGGTGGTAGCGCTTACCATCAGGCGTCCCACCAGCTCCATTGCCGAATGTGACATAAAAATATATATATATATATATATATATATATATATATATATATATATATATATATAATTTATGTTATTGCCACAGCTAGAAGTAAGAATAATTTTTGTAGGGCCATTACCACACTGATTGAACGTACTTTTTCAATCTACGTATGATCGAATCAATATCCCTGACTCAAAGACACTGAACTGCCACTAAATAATATCATGGCACGGGAAGCAACCCTTTCGTATCTAACAAGGTCAGAAATGTGCCTATCACTTATCAATTCAATTTCTTGGAACTGATTCTGGGTATAAATACATAGATATTATTTTATAAACGCCCTCAATATTTCATAGGTCTATACTATTATCACTTACATTTATTTATACTATTGTAATAGTATTTTATGTACAGTATGCAAAAAGGTAAATAAAGTATGATATTATAAGTACAGAATTCTTGATTTGCCTAAATTGAGACTGAGTATTAACTTCTGTGGTACACTAGGATAAAAAGGCTAGTCTATGAGCTAATCCAGACTAATTCTGTGGCAATTTCTATCCAGATTCTATCTGCTATTTTCATAGGAAAGAGATATAGGTTAAATACTAACCTAGTAACGTTTTACATTTCCTTCTTAATAAAGAAGCGCCATTTAAGTTTAAGAAAACATTGGATCTTGATCTAAAACCAAAAGCTTAACATTTTAGACATCATAAAAACGCTGACGGGTAGAAATGGAATCGAGAACGCTGAGTAATGAACCAAACGAGTGTTTCCTTTCAACAATTAACCCGAATTATATTCAGAGACAAAGAATTCATTTGGCGCTCCGTTTACACGCTGCAGATAAAAATTAAAAATGTAATCCAGTAGTATGTCGGAACATTGAATTAAACATTTTGATTGAATAAAATTTTCCACGCGTCATTAATTTTAAATCAAATTAAATCGTACAATACTTAAGTGTAATACTTTTACATCGGATAATAAAAATATCAATAAAGGTTCTACAATCTTCTGAAAAAAAAGCAAGCCATTTAAATTCTATATCGACCCCTGAAAATCTTATCGTTTATTTAATCATACTTCTCTCAATCCTTTAAAACTAGTAGTTCGACGTAAAAACAAATAAAACACGGATTAGTTCAAGCACTGATTAGAGTTTTATAAGGAGCAGCGTCACTACCTAATGAAGATGATACGAGAATCTCGCGACCATAAAAAACGGGACAAAACAGATATCAGTTACACAACAAAGTGGTCGAGGCACGTGCAGATTCCTACAGGAATTGCAAGCAACGTGTTCCAATAAGAAAAGGATAGTTAACAGCCATGTGAATGTCAGAGAGACGTTACTATGGCAAATTCAAACTATGCACCAGTAACACTATACCGAGATGCAAGAGGGTTTGAGGCGTTGACTGAAATTGTATTGTATTAATACGTTACTGAGAAGGGTGCTGTGCTGTGCATATAGCTCTGTTGGAGATGGGAAGTTGTGAATAGGTAGGCTACTTATATAGAATATAACAGGAGAACAACATGGAGGATAGAATCGGAAGCATTTTATTTTATAGTTGTTAATCATACTCATATTATACGAACGTTTGTTTGTTTGGATGTTTGTCAGTCAATCACGTTCAATCTACTGAATGGATTTTGATGAAATTTGGTATACAGGGTATGAGCTGACTTGGGTGATAGGATACTTTTTATCAAGATTTAATACTCCCTTTGGATAAAACAGGAATCTTGATATCGCGGCGGAGCCGGCGTCGAGCGTCTAGTCGGTCATATATTACAATCGAAAATGGAACGAAAATTGTTTTTCACATAAAAATAAATGCCCTCAAAAAGTAAACAATCTAATCAATGGTATGTTGGAACACGCGCCATAAAGGTATTATGACTGAAACAGAAACAAGGGTATTTACAGACGTCCCTACATAAATTGTAAGTATAACTTTATTTACATGTTCTGTACATTTAAACACTTTCTATTATAGATCAAAAACTAATTACCTCTACTAACTGGTGATAATCTTGCTTGAATATTCCGTTTCGTTACGCAACGACTTCATTTTATAAAGAGCCTAGTCAATCAATAAAACGCCTGATTTAACCAGCTGGCTGCGAAATACACTTTCTATGATTAAACTAAAGGAAGATTTCTTAACGTGGATTTGAGTCACTGGTAATATGTACATCTCATACTTCAGCTGACGTTTAATATAATTTCTGGTAAAATAAATATTTTTTCCATAAAATGCTTGGATAGCTAAGTTAGATAAGTTACTTGGATAAGTTTTAATATGTTTAGATTCCGATCAAAACATTTTTAAGAAAGTCATGTATATACCATACAAATAACATTGCACACCAGGTGAATTAATGCAAAATACGAGAGCGATAGTTGCCTATTTAACCCACTTGCAAAAAAGGGGAGGTTCTTAGTGTATATTGTGTATGTTGATCAATATTATTTTGAACAGATTTAAAAAATCTTTAAAAAAAAAACGAGTACGCTTCGGAGTTGGTCCCATTGTCATAAAATCAATAAATAGCGGAAAACTATTTAAAACATAATTAAATTTCTGAGAATATAGTATTCAATTTTGACCTACAGTTTGTTTTCCGATTAAGCTAAAATTTGTTATTCAAAATTTATTTATTGTAAATTTACATATTGTGTTGTATATTTACTATTTTTATTTTGATGCAGTGTTTTTTGCAGATTTGTTTGAACAAAATTATAACAAACGTAAGGAAACCACTTGAATGATTATTTCAATCTCATTTCTCCTGCATTATATTACTCTCTATGTCCAGATAGTCCTAGTATCAATTTTAGTTTTATCTTAACTTCATCGTGTATACATACTATATATGGATTTAAGCACAATTTTAATGGTACATATCTTATATTCTCTACATCATTAATACGAACAGTATGAGCAGATATTATAATGCCTCACACAGTGGTTTAAAACATCAAGCAGTGTTCTCGTTTCGATTGTGACTCGCTTGCAGTCAGTAACAATTTGTCTGAGCCTTTTTATGCACCTTTTGTGAAAAATACTAGCTGCAGTATTTGTCTGTTACATCCGTTGTTTAAAGCGCATTTGTAGGGTAACATTTTAGAGTTATGCGCGCTGTTAAATGTTAATGTCTTAAAAATGGTTTCATGGTTATATAATCAACGATTGCATCTGAATATAAGGTCTGTTTTTCAATAATTACACCGTTTAAGAACAAAATAAGTGATTTTATGTAAGTTGATTTATCTCTAAGTCTTCAAATTCAAATGAAATATTACACTTGTTTTCTATAAGAAACGCTTCAAAACCTATTATATATTACTTACACTTCGTAAAGTAGTTTCTTCTATAAAGATCAGCAAGAAATTTTTGTTCCTAGTTGTTTGTTTCAAATTAGACAAAAAGTCTTTTACTTATTTGCTATATAAGAAAAAATTATTCAAAATTGCATAGTTCTAGAAGCAGTGGACCTATGTTAATTTTATCTGCTATTTCGGGTAGCCTCATAAATGTTTGTAAAATAAGAAGATAAATGACCGAAAAGCATATTTTTATTTATTATTCATAAAATAAAGCCTTATTCGTTAGTAGGTTGCTATTCGTCATTTGCAGATACTTGAGTTATGAAGAGACTATCGTGAGATAAAAATAACAGCATTCCTGACATTGAAGATTTAATCCACTGAAATTGAAACGGAACTGGCCTTGGAATGACTGATTTAAGGTAAAAATAACTCTGCCTTATACGCAAATATTTTCGACCCAAATATAATGTGGATATAAAATATCATTATAGATGTTTTTTTTTAATGTTGTATTAATTTTTTAAAAGCAGACAGCCTTACTATACCTAGATGGCAAATTAAAAACATTGTTGAGCTGTTTAAAATGCAACAGTGTTAAATGAATTATTTAGAAGGTTAACAGCACCTATAAATATACATTTACACTACTATACATTTTCATTCACTCTTCTTTAGATAATTTAATTATTTTCTTAATCAAAATTAATCATGAATAGGGAGCACAACGCGAAACACACGCCGTTCGTATTGATAGCGTGAAGATAATTTAGTATTATAGAACCACCGAACAGAATACACGCTTATATTTTAGTAAAGCACCAACACGAAACAAAGGCATCGATCACGTTTCATTAGGCAGCGACGGCATGGCCAAGTTGGTTTATAACAAATAACTGAGGACTATAATTCTATCATTTGCTCCTCCCATCTGTTACATAAAGCTCCCGAGAATTGAGAAAGTTATCGGTTAAATGTATATATTATTTGGCCATAACAGAGAATGGAGACGGAAAATAATTCTTTGCCCTTTTATTTAAATGGAACTGCGATTAAATTACACAATCAAGAAAATTATAATATGATTCCGTCCCGCATTTCAAGTTTATTTCTCGAACAGTCGAACCGCTCTTAATAATTTATTAATAAATAGTATAACAATAAAAACTTCATTATTTTAAATTGGTATTGACGCCAAGTATTATATTTTTAATAAATACGATATCTGTGGGTTGATAAAACCATTTTTTTCCGTAATATGCCCTTCATTCTTCTTCATTCAAACCTAACTACAATGCAGCTTTTGTAGAGAATTTCAATTGGGTTGAATAGTTTACTAGAGAAAAGGTTCAAACAGACTGACATTTACCGATTTATAACACTAGCGCCAATAAAAACTAACAAATAGCAATATTGCTGAACAAAGTGGCATCGAAAGTTGGATCGATTTTCCGGCATCCTTTATTCCATTGTACTTTTTCATCTCGAGAGGATTAGCCCAAGTTTTGGTCCTTCGAGCAGACCCAGTTCCTTATTAGCTATTGTTTTAAAACAAGGAAAGTACGAAATAATTTATCTGGTTGGGTCAGAGCTTTAAAAACTTTTCTGCTGAATACGGTCAATAATTGAGTTCCAGAAGAAAGATTATTTCATTGTATTCTGTGTACATTTCAACTTATATCTTTGCGCAAACTTTGCTATTATTGTTCTTCAAAATGTGTATAAATATTATAGTTTTCATACTAATTCTTGATACAATTAATTGGAAACATCCCATTAGAACGTAATAGAAATGTTTTAAAGAGATTAGACCGTATATACACTATGTCACTCCACATTAATTAGTAATTAACAAGCTCAGGAGGTAGACGTGATTTTATATCTTTTGTTTTTATATATTTTTTGTATTGTTGTGATACTTGTAATTTGTTGTTCAGTCACAATTTTAGTCCGGATGTGAGGTAATTATCTATGTCCTATCATTCGAGAGAACACACGGAATAGTTTGAGCGATTCCTTTCAACAATAATTGTTTCTTGTCTTTTCTATATATTTGTAAAGTCGTGTATCGTATATGTATGTATGTATGCATGTGTGAAGCATTCTGAATATTCAAAGTCCCTCGCATATTTTTTCTCCGAATTTTTATCACATTTAGTGAAGCTTGTTCGTAAATATTTAACCTACGAGTAAATTATTTTTTAGTCAATGTTCAATAACTGTAAATCGATTAGTTACAGTGGGAGACAAAATGTCCGGTGTTTCGCTTTTTGATTAATACGTACATTCATACTTTAATGTAAGTATGGAATAAATGACTACCTCATTAAGCTTTTAGTGTACACAGAAATAAAAATATGACCATTTCCCGGGCTAAATTTGAAATAGCAAGCGACGTCGCGATTAATAGCTAAGCAAATAGCTAGCAAAGTCGCTTCCCGCGTCTATCCCTACATATGTTTGTACCTGTGTATGTACCTTTAAAAGTACACAGCAGATTTCGATTGAGATTTTTTAATAGATAGATTGATTCAAGAAAAGGTTTATAAATATAATAACATCTATTAAACTACTACGAATATAACGCGTGCGAAGCCGCGGGCAAAAGCTAATGTGATACAATTCTATACACAATGTCTGGCTCGAGTTTGGAAAGCGATTCTGTTATGGAAATTTCAATTGGAATAGTTATCGATGTGATCGAACGGCACCAATTGGTGTCGAACTCCTATTTAATGTTATGTAACCTTTTCCAACGAGTGAAATGAAAACATAAACGGGATATCACAGATAATTTAATTTTAAATCGACATTTGTTTTTGCTCTTTGATATTTCAACGAGTTTCAGTGAAACGTTTTGAATAAATTCTTCAAGTGTTAGCTTATTGTAATGACGCGAAAGAAAATTTATTAAAGCAATCAAACAATATATATTTCGGTTGCCTGTTTATAAAATTTAAAAAAGAAAGCACAAAAAAAGAATACAATCACAATGGCGGGAAATAAAGCGCGACTTTCCACATTCCAAATGACGGATGATAAAAATAGACCTACCAGCCTATATTTTCGAATAAGGTGAGATATTAATATAGTCATAAAATAAATTATGGAATATAAACAAGGTTCGCTCATTCTCTATGAAGTTTATTTTAATTTTTAACCGTATACTTGACATCGTGTAATTTAAACTTTTATAAACTCTCAGTAAATACCTAGCAGTTATAAAATCATATTTCAAAAATGTTTCAGGAATACCAAAGTTAGTATCGGAAAAGCAAGTTCTAGAGTCGCTAACTTATCTAAAAGATATTTTTTATCCGAGAACGGTAGTGGAAAGAGTGTGAAGTTTTAGCTTTTGTTTTCCATCAGTTCTCTAGCTCGCGTTGAATAAAACATCTGGCTCTTGAAGGGTTAAAAACTTTGAAAATAAAATGGAATTCAATTCAGTACAGCCACAAAGCGTATTGGCGTCGTTGAGTGAAGTCCCACGACCTTTGCGGCAGCGGGGCCAGCTATGCGACTCAAGAGGCATTCTCGTAAAGTGATCAACACATCCGTGATTCTGCAGGATTATTCAGCAGAAACTAAAAACTTTTTGAAAAAATTACATTGACTATCTCTAAAGAGTGTTTTATTATGCGATAATATTTGCGATAGAAATAAAGGTGCTACTAAGGCAGATATTGTACCCAGAGAGTTTTATTATTATACCAATAAGTATATATAATTACCCAAACGCATGCATAACATAACACTATATTAAAAGCGTATTTCTTTTACATTCATAATTTTAATTATTTAATTATTTTTGAGATACTTGTTTAGATATAATCGCATGTTATTTGTATTTTCAATAGTCCACAATTCACATTTCGTAAATTAGTTTAGTTTGAGACATTTTTTTATTATTATAAATAAACGCCTTTATACAAAAAGGGTCGTCTAATAAACGTGCGCTTAACTCAGTGATATTGGTACAGATTATATCCAGATTATCAGTAACACCAGAAGATATATTTCCCTAGTCTGGTCCATATTTACGCCTTCAGTATTGACTATTGATTGAGGTTTTAAAATTGCAATTTGATTGAATTCTTTAAAATACGTTTTTGGTGTGTTTAATGAATAAACGAAATACAAAAATAAGGCAGTAAATATTGCTTCGAAGCTCACCAGTTTCAACTACATAATGTAACAAGATGTTTGTAAAAAATACAGGAACGGAAGAAGAGTTAAAGATAAAAAATATTATGCAATATAACATTTAAATCATTATTCTAAATGTATATTTTTATATTTTGTGTTTTAGTATCTTGCGTATAAATTATAACTATCTAGCTTTTTGTAATCGACTTTGCCTGCATTGTTAAAGAGAATATTGACAGTCCCAGGGTTTAATCCGCCTAGTTACTGTTCCCGTGAAAATAAAAAAACATCCTTTGCCTTTTTCTCGAGTGACAAACTATTTGTGTACCAAATTCCATCCAAATCGGTGCAGTGGTTTAGGTGGAAACTGCTCACACACACAGAACATAGGCCTCCTATGAGGGGCTTAGGCTATAATCCATCACGCTGGACATTATTAGTAGGGTTTATTATATTATAGTAGGGATTAATAAACAATAGTAGGTAAGGATATAAATTTTGGTACACATCCAACATAGATAATAAATTTAAATAAACCAACACATTAGAAATTTTGAAAGAATAGAAAAAATTTTATCACGAGGCAGGATTCGAACCTGCGTATCTTGCCTAACCGTAGCAACGCCTAGCCTCTCGGCCACCCGTGATCCTGCCACAGTAATCGAATTTCTTCTATTCTTTCGGTTTCATGTGCCTATTATAAAGCATTTCAATGCTATAAAACTAAAAATTAAACCAACACATGCTATAACTGGAACTGGACCGTAATGCACATAGCAACTTATTTAAAACCAGCATCGCAATGCTAATTTAAGAAAATCTCATTGAATCAGTGTCCGAACAAAAAGACGAAGGGATAAGGGTATTTTCAAATTAAATAACCGTGTGAGCACTAAGCCGTCGGCCGGGCTCCAAGGCCTGAGATAAAAAGACTGGATTAAGTTATCGGACGCAGGCACTCCAGCCGCAAGAACTGGGAATTATTAATGAGAATCATTCAGCCTTTCGTCTATGGCTTTTAAACCGTTTCACTCTAGCTAATTTTCAATTTCCATTTAGCGTATGTAATTGAATACATACACAAATGTTCGTTGTAATGTCTCAAGATAGTGAAACTCAATGAATGACAGTAGTTTATAAGAATAAAATACATACAGACGAACATAGACCCTGCTCGTTTCCGTTTGTTTCCGTACATTTTACTTTCCAGTGAACATTGTTGATAAATTACTTAGGATCTCTATCAATTTAAATGTTTGTCTCGTCTTCACACCTAAACCACTTGGCTGATCAGGATGAAATTTGGCGCATAGATAGTTAGTTCTTTTTACCGAAAATCTTTCGGGACAAGAAATTATTTGGGAAACAACTATACTGGAAAGTTTGCATTGTATGTACTGGACTGTCTATATTTCAACTACGCGGACGAAGCCACGGACAGAAAGCTAGTTGACAATACAATCTGCATTAGCATAGAAAGCGATATTTATCTTATATACAACAAATCTAATAATCATTTAAACGCAACGTTACACCTGCCGTATGTATACTGTATATACATGGTGTTTTTTAATGAAAGCAGCGAAAACCGTGAGCTGGCATAACCTTATTCTGATAAAACGACATGCACGTAAACAGTAGCGGATTGGCGCCGAAAGCCTGACAAATTGATTGGGTTAATCGCGTTCACGAGTGACTAACGAACACGCGGTGTCCAGCTCGATAATTAAACTACGGATCCCTGCATAGGGTAAATGTATTACACTACAGTGTAGTGACACCTTAATTCTAACCTCGAGAGGTTAAACTGTCTTTGGGTGCCTTTACAGGAGGCAATATTAGATTCCCGTAGTTAGTATACAGCGTGCTGCTTTTTTGATATGTTTAATTGATTTCGTTTCGTGTTTTTTTTGATACTGTGGTGTTTTATTTTACTAAAGATATATAGTATTTTGTTACATTTGTAGTGGATGACGAAATATCCATTTATTCCTAATGAAACGAACAAATAGAGACAAAAGTAAATCATGTGTAGGGACGCATTGCACAATGCATTTTGAAGCACCTAATTTTTTTATTTCATCTCAACATAAATATAAAAAATATTTCACACGACTTTGTAACAAGATATTAGATTATTTCTTAATGAAAAAATAACCCAAACACATATAAATGAAATTATTTTAAGTATTCAACGCTCCGATTTGAGTAATATCTAAATTTCCATAGCAATATCCATTATCCTTTCAATATATAAAATTCATTTTGTTTAAATTATAAGTACTATAATTCTAAGAGAATAAATGAATATGACATTTTAAATCATGCTGTATATAAAACATAAGATATTTAACGTCAAATTGGATACACGATTGGTCCTCATTAGGCGGCTACAAGACCTTAACAGGATAACGTGAACGCTTGTAGTACTGAAATTTTGTTTATTATTACTCTTTTTACTGATCTTGTGCTTGGCATTTTAAAAGTAAGTTCAGAAAATCATCCACCTCTATAGCCTTATTATATACGAGTTATTACATATAATTCTGTTTACATTAACAAATTTTGAAATTAAACTCCTCCGGAGCGGATTTTTTATAAAAACAATAAAAAAAAAAGATTTTGAAAAATTATGAATCACGGGTTGCTGAGAAGTCAGGCGGGTGCCACGGTTAGGTGAACGACATTTTCTATTCCTATAAATTTCTTATTTCTATTTAAATGCTATAAATCTAAACACTAAATACTGTAGATTCTAAGCTCGAAAAATTAAAACGATTTATCAACATACGGGTGTCCTGATCGAAAATCTTGGGTCAGCTAGTAACAAATGGTAAACCTAACGAGCTTATAAGAAACAATAAACGCACGATCTAGCCTTAATGTTCCACAGTAACAGGAGTAGCTATAATTATTGCGGTAACGAAGGGGTGTGGGGGAAGGTACAACTCCGTGCAGACGCTGTAATCATGCGGAGGAATTGAACAATTATTAACACTGCTCTTCAACTAACTCCATGTATTGAGGAACCACTATGATTTATTGCAATTTGCGATTATTTCAATTGGTTATTTGCTAAGTGCTAATGTTGTACTGTTAGAACCTAGGTATAGAAATGTAAATGTTTTGGAAATCTGTCCAGACGGAATTGGGTTGAAATATCAACAAAATTTTAAGAATCTATGACTGTAAACATATTATGCAACCACAGATAACATAATACTATACGTGCTACGAGTTAATCCTACTATCCTACTGATATTATAAATGCGAAAGTTTGTAAGGATGTGTCTGTGTCTGCTTCTCTTTCACGCAAAAACTACTGAACTGATTGCAATGAAATTTGGTACGCAGACAGCTGGACAACTGGAATAACATATAGGCAATTTTCATATTGCAAAGGCAAATTTCATGCAACATCCCGATATTCCTACGGGATACGGACTTACGCGGGTGAAACCGCGGGGCGCAGCTAGTTTAGTAATAATTTTCCGAGTTTATTTTTTATTCGGATTACTGAAGAGCAATATGTTTACCTGTTAGTTGAAATGTAAATAATCATACTTGTTATTAAATATGATAAAAAGCCTGTATTGAAATCGCGTAACGCTTCCAAATAAAACATGAACGACAAATTCTAAAACAGTTTCAAAGAAACAAGACCCGGAGGATTTGAGGGCCCGCTGTAAGTCACGATCAGATAGCCCTCGGCCCTTATTTTTGTAATAAATTACTAACCACAGTCTTGTTCTTCAATTCCACCTGCCTTTCCTGTTATTCGGGTCAGCGTGGCTACAGGTGCAATATCTAATGTTAAACCAATTGTTTTTTTGCATTAAATACATGTTTGTTATTTTAGTACTATATTTTTAAAACGTTTACGGGAAAATAAGTGTCCGTTGGTGTGAATTGTGGTGTGTGTATTCGTTGGATAAGCATTGATGAAATTTCAGATGTGAGGCTTAGGGACAGAACACAAAATTATGATTACCTACAGTTAAAATTTGGTCTGTTTTTACTAATTAAAAGTAGTCAGTAGTTAGTGTTGTTGATGAATCAGCTTACTTGAATATAATTATTTAATCCGAATTAAAAACAATGCGATACTAACGAAATTACTGGACTCATTAAAAGTTTCTCGGCAAAGCCTACTCGGTCCCCCCTAACTATTCTTATAGAAATTTATTCTGATCCGTAAAAATAAAAATACTCTTTATTTTAAGAATAACGTTGAGGGACGAAGTCTCAGGCACTCATCTCAAGAGTTGTGAAAGAATGTGCGAAAAAATTTTGCGTATGGTACACGATTTTCAACTTTAACACTTTGCATTAGAGGGTAACTTTTTGTTTAAAAATTCGTAAATCTAGCAACGTTAACAAGTGAATGTTCGGTGACGCATTTTTTTCGATTGTAGAACTTATTCCGTGAGTGGTAGGGGCTGAATTGTTTTTAAAAGCATTGTATAATCAAACACTCGAATACTGAAGATGTCCTACAATAGACGTCAAAAATGTGAGAGTTTACTAACGAGGGGAATATGATTTGTTCTGCTTGTGACAACTCTCCCACACGTCGATAACGTTATATCAAACTTTATGCTTCACAATTTCAATATACTTTTCAATGGTAACTCTATCTGAAACAAATATATTTTAATATAGCAAAGAGGGCGAACGCATCAAAAGGCTTCTCGGAAGACCGAAGCAAACAGCTTACTCGTCTTAATATGACCGTATCCACAAATGACCCCGCTTATTGCTCCTCTTATCCTACACATAATATACTACCAGCCTTGTATGCTATCCTGGTGAAATAAAATTCAACTTAACAATAATTTGCTTCATTATTCCCTGTAACTTTACATTATATATATACATTTATCTTATTTATTTAACTCAATGAATTTTGCACTACAAACGCAACCTACATAGAATCAACAGATTCAATTCGCAGGGTAAATTAAAAGCTGCAAGACATCGAGAGCGAACAAGAGTTATCAATACTTGCAACAGGCAATTAGAGTTCCTTACAAATCGGTTGAAGTGGGACACGCGCGATAACAATCGCACTTAGGAATACTAATGTACACAACGCCTCGTTATCTCGCTCTTGGGACTGCGAGTTCATGTTTTTAATATTCTCCAACTGTTTACTTCAATTGAGTTTAAAGTTCTGGATACATTACATTACGTTTTCATAAATAGCTTGGTTGTAAATAGCGAGGATGTTTATGTCATTTTGTCAAGATTTAACGGTTTGACCATTTCTAGTTTAAGTACCTACCAATGCTATCACTAATACACAATAACTCAGCTATAACACAATGCGCTGAGACGTTTTGTCAATTATAAACATTGTGTCAGATAAGCCTCCCTCACTATGAAAAACTTTTAACTTATGAAGAACTGAAGAAACGGAAAAAAATGTTACAGATATGTAGTAAAAGAAGAACTTATATATTACCTGACACGTAAGTTTTAATATGTTTAAAAGATGCACTTGTACTTATGTAAGTAGGGATATATCCAAAATACGGACTGCATTACCGGGTTTGCAGAGAATACTCAGTCTCACATTAGCCGACAGTCTCTGCCTTCTGATGCAATACTCAGGCGCGCTCATTACAAACCATTACACTGGTAGACCTGAATCCTCTATTACACCAGAATCTGAAACCTCTACAGAGCCAATCAGGTATAAAAACTTGAAACTCTGAAATTGTGTTTATCGAACACTTCAGCAGGTTTGTAAGGCGTGAGTAGTTTCTGAACAATACTTTAGTTTACTTATATACACTTTATGGTTATGTTAAGCCTTGATGGAAATGTTTAAATCGTTTAGCTTTTCAACTTTGGTCAATATATATTGGGAAACCTTCGTGTGAGATTTACATGTTGGCAACAAAAACGTTGCCATTCCCTTCATTTCGTTTAAGTTATTAATTTAAATAGGCGTACGTACAAAATAAATGATTACAGATGTTATATATACGAAAAAAGTCAATTTAAAAGTATCCTGCTGCTATTAATATTCAAGATAAAGAGCGGCATTAAAACATAAATGATACCCTTACAAAAATTCCCCCAATCTTGCGACATATCGTCCCGTACATCGCGTCAAAACATTGTCTCCAAAAAACCTATCTCCCCTCGCAACTGTCAAATTGATAATATCAGAGCGAGACAGATGTATAGCTTAGCAAAAGACCCTCATGTAAGAAAGAGATAGATGAACTCTATTCAGGGTTACCACCTGTAGTTTTTGCATAGATGTAATTCTAAAGATTATTCCGATTGCAATTAGAGGTTTTCCCACGTTCATACAAATAACGAAACGTATTTCGTTTATTGATTATCGGTAACTGGTTCAAAATAAAAAGTTGATACGGCTTTTGAAATATAGCTCGTGCATTTATTCATATGACGGTGTAATTTGGTTAAAAAAAACTAAAAAATATGGCCGAGACATCTTATAACATAACGTATCCTAATTCCTTTTGAGAGCTGCAATAAATAAATTTTAATTACAGCTTTCATAATAAACAAAAAAAATTGGATGAACTTAGTTCATTTATAAAAATCTGAAACGAGTTGAACGAAAAAGCGAACAGCAATCTCTTCAATTTAATTAACCAGCCTTGTACTGTTTTATTTTCCGCGAAGTGGCAACCATGACGACATCCGTCATAATAGTAGGTACTAGAAAGATGATGAATGAAGACACAGTAAAGCACTTTGTGGTAAATAGAACCATTATTATATTCTTAAGGCGTTTAGTTCTTGAATATTAATTTTGACGTATTTGCATAATGCATTTTTATAATTCAATTTGTCAGGATTGTTCTTAATTATTTCCATCTATTGTTATTACAATTTTCGGGCCACCGATCATGGACGATTCATTTGTTTTAATTAAAAACATTGTTGCGTTAAAAATGGCTTGATAATTTTCGAAGTTAGTCATATCAATATTTCAACAGCAAGATTGACTTAAATTTAAAGAATTTCTGTCTCATTTATAAAGCATTTTAATGCTATAAAACTGACAATTAATAGATTCGTATCGTTTAATTTCATGTCTCTGTATTTCATTTATTTCTGAATCCTATATAAATTTTAGTAAATTTATTTAATTCGAAACATCTGAAAGTGCTCGACTAAAACAAATAATCATAAGACATCATCGAATATTCCTTTAGTAGCCCTTTGGCGCTTTTCTTCTTTCATTTAAAAATACTTGCTCAATTCAAACTTGTGCATTAATGACCGGTAAAATTCTACGTGTCAAATACAAAACATCTAATCTAATCAAAACAATGTAAAATGCTAAATCATCCCTTAACTAGACAATCCGCATGCTTCGCCAATAAAGGCGCTTCGAAAACATCGGTTGCGCTTCGTAAAATACAAATTTCCTCCAGAATTATAAAGCATTAGTCATAATAGCGCTGCAGTACCTTAGCAATAGATTGAGGTTTAAAATACTGCGCAGTTCACTGCAGTCCGCCAGTTATATAACATTGTACTAATTTGTTTTGGCGTGGACCGGAGCCAGCTTGCTCTATTATAATTTAGTGTCTATTTCCCGTGGCTTCATCCGCATTTGATTCTCATTTATTCAAGTAATCTACCTCGTGATTTTACAACTGACAATTCGCAATAGATTTGAGTTTTTTGTACTGATAACTGCAAATATTACGGACGGAATATTATAGACGGTTTAGAGCAAAGGTTTTCTTATCTGAATTTATATTTCATATTATTCATATCTTCATATTACAGTAAAAGAACCCTGTGTGTGGAAAAGCCTATGCCACTTTCCGGTCTATAAATTATCTCTATACACGATAACGTCAATGCGTCGTTTTGATAAGTGAAAGAGGTAAATCTGAAATATGTATATTCTATTACTTCCTCATTTATTAATGAATAAGTTCAATGTATAAATTCACGGTTATTTTTGTGTTGATTAAAATTCCGGAAGGCGTTTTCGTTTTAAGTTATACAAGATGCAAATACATTAAGCTTTAATATCAGTTTGTTTTAATGCATACGAAAGTATATTAACGAATGCTAGCCAGGGCGAACAGCTAGTAGATAAATAAAACGAACAACAACCCTTTGTGTATCAGACGGCCTACTTATCAAAGCCTTACTGCGACTCATTGACAGCTCAGAAAAAAACATTCAACTGGCATGACACAGTATAAGACAAGGAATCCTACAACTTAAGACGTGTAGTTATCCGTTGAATTATCCTAGCAGATCAGGCGCCCCCATAGCAAAAATACACGGACTCTTCACAACTTCGATGTGTATTAAAGTTCACGAACAAAATAAACATTCAAATTGAAAATTTCACAGAAAATCTCGTTAGACCGTTTTATTTAACATTTAAACTTGTTTTTATTAATTTCAAAAGCGATAAAAATTAAGTGCATTTTATATAGTGTACCTAATTGATAGATTGGATATTCTTGGCAATTATGTGGGAATACGGTTGACTACGTTATATTAAAGTTATACGTTAGCCTTTTTACATATTACCCCCTTTTTTTCAATTTATGCACCTTTTTTATATATTTTATATATAAAAAAGCGTTTAAATACCTGAGAAATAACTTTTCAGTAAGAAATAACTTTTTTCAAGCGCAATAGTAGATTAATCTTTGAAATCCAATATAATTAATTGACATATTCAATTAATATTGTAGATTAGTTATTAGGTTAGGTCCCGAGCAAGCCTAATAATTTATAACATTGGAGAAAGCACGACCTCTCATAGGCTTAACGTGTTTATATAACTACTACAACTTCGATAGAAAAATTAATAAGCGCTTGCAAAAAAAGTTACGTCACATAAAAGGTCGATTTTTAATTGTTTTTAAAATAAATAGTTACCACGTAGCACTGGAGAGTGCTAACCTAATTTGTTGTAGCTTACGTTGCCGGCTCAAATTTTAAACATATTCCAGCTAGTCCGGGTTTTTTAACTAAGCGTAGTTTCAGTACCGTGTTGTTAAAAGTACACGTCGATTAACATGGTTTTGAGGTATTCTAGAAAGTTTAATTGCTAACGGTTTTACGTTATTGTTCTGAACGAGATATAGTTGGGAAGTTTTTGCCTCTGTTGGATATAATTATTTTTTGGCGGGCTATGCAAGCGAAATTTTAGTGATTGTGATAGGTTTACTGTTATGTGATAAAGGCTTTGTATTGATTCACGCACGCACGATATATTTGTATTTGTACTAAAGAAAATCGTGTGAGTAACACCACTTATTACTTAAGACCGGCTGAACGGATTTTGATGATTTTCCATTCATTGGATTCGTATCCGCTAAGATTATTTTAATAACTGTTAAAAACTAAAGAGGTATTAAAAATTAAAGAGGTAAGCGGAGCCGGCGCATTCAGCTAGTTTAATTTTCAAATGTCGTGTCAGTTTCCAAAATCCTCAGAAACGGCTCGAATATTTTTTGTGAAATTTCATTTTTATACTCTGTAGGAGAATGAGAAGACCCTGTAAACTATTTTGATAACACCTTATCGAATAACTAATTTAAAACTTTTAATAATATAATAATAACATAACAAAATTCTTTAAAAAGCGTATATAGAAAATTTTGCTTAATTAATACGCGACACACCCCTACACCTACATACATACAATTTCAAAACAAAATTAGAAAAGTTTTCGAAATATAAATAAATCACCTTTATATCGATGCACGACCAAACAAGAAAAACAAGACATTAAACCTTGAGATAAGGGCTTCAAAACGCAGTTTTTACGATAAATAAACGATAGGTATCTTAAGTAACCATTACATCCCCTTGAAAATTCCACCCTCGTAGGTGTAACTGACAACAGTAATTGATATACAGCGTCATTAATCACAAACTTCTAAATTGATACATACTCTGTAGCTCGGTTTTGTGTAAAACAGCTAGCTTTTACGTGTTTTTATATTGGAGAATTAAATAAATCTTTCGCGAATATTGCCGATTGATATTAATAATCCCAAAAGCCAGCTTAATATACTAAATTATGTATTAAACATAACCTCAAACAACGCTTGATATTTGAATTACTATTATTGTATTGCCTCACGATAAGTGATGGAATACTCAAGTATATACTAAATACTCAATACACTACTTTTTAGAAAAATCTAATTTCATAATTCTACGAAATCTAACGCCTGCAAAGACACCTAATCTGCTAATAACAACCACAATACAAAATATCGTAATTTCTATGTTAATACCTGCAAGGAACTTTGAAATGTTTGGTTTATTTTCGACTGAAATTGGTAACCGGGGACGCGTCCCTGGAGATGAACAATTTTACCAACTTACATAATGCTTAAAGGACTAATCTGATTTGTTAAATTTTATAATGAAATAACAGGCTAAGTTGAAGACAATGACAGCATAATCAGGTTTTTTTTGTGTAAGTATGAGATTATGTTATCTGTGGTATTATCAACTGTAGGATGTGTTCACAATGTAATTCGTAATGTCGAATTTTCGTCTTCAAATGCCTTAAAAAACTATGATGGTTTTTGTATAAATCTATACTTAAATAAATCTATAATGTACGTAATATATTTCGATCGATTTTTGCAATAAAACAAGCTGCTTTATTTAAAGTCAATAATACGATTAACGAATCAGAAAATAAACACGTAAGCGTGTATGGGAATTCAAAAAGGCAGTATAATTACATATTCTTGAAGAAAAAATATATACATGGAAATGTTAATAGAAACTTATTGAAATAAAATATATACAATAAAATCATAGATCAGAGTACAAAACAGCTGAATATGATACGTAAATATGTAGTTCTCGTTTTCTCCATTAACGATCCCGTTTCGTTTCCATGACATTAGGGCTGCTTTGTCATTTAGCATTGTACATTGTTGTGTTTATATGTATACTCAATTGTTAGAATACCTGACAATGGCTTGCTTGTAGCTATATGTTTTAGTAAGGGATACAGTTAAAACTGAAAGTTCTTCTTAGAATGCAGAAATTTCATAAAAAATCAACTTCAAGAATAGTTTAATTGAATCTACACTAAATGTTTCTCCATCGTAAAAAATATGGTGCCGAATTATATAATGTAATATCATTATTCTAATCAGTTCGTTTATGTATAGTTAAAGAGTCATAACTCTTATAGTCTAATAGTTAAATACATATGTTAAAGAGTTATGAATAATAGGGATTCTATTAAGCGTATATTATTGTAGGAAAAATTCTAGTTTTTTTGAAATAGATTTATTTACACAATATTTTGAAGCATCATAGGTATAACATGCATAAAATCTGTTTCGTAGAAAAAATAGTATATGTAAATATATTACATTTTCACATTAAATGTTTAATTAGAAAGATCGATGCCAATTAAACCACGTTACGTACGTTCAAAGTAAAAAGCCACAAGTTTCAAATCGGGATAACTAAGTTTTCCCCAATGCAATTAACGTCTTCAATCGCGGGAAGTAATTTTTTCTTCTTTGAATTTTAATTGAACGGAGTCAGCAACCTAGTTACGATTTATCGGGGACTGGCCAGCGGACCGAAACAGGAGTTATATAGAACAAAATCTATTTCCAGCTATTCTATTGAGGCTCTTTGCGCACAAAAGCCTTAAGTCTAACACGTTATATTAGAAAGGATGCTGTGGACACTTCAAAAGTTATGTAGGATTTTTTAATAATATAGCTTATTGCTGTTCAGGATAGGCTAAGAGTGGAACTTTTCTTTGGGCTTTAGTCAGCTTCTATATAACATTCACAACACGAACTTTTTAGTCGTAGCCAATTTCTATAAAATCTGACAAATTTTTGTCACCATGTGTTGAAACACAAATAGATTCAAGTGGATATCTAATACATTTCGTTTTTAATTTTTAGTTTTTATAGCATTGAAATGCTTTATAAATGAGTAATTTTGAAAGAATAGAAAAAAATTGATCACGAGGCAGGATACGAACCTGCGTTTCTTGGCTAACCGTAGCAATCCTGCCTCGTGATCAAATTTTTTCTATTCTTTCAAAATTTCTCATAATACATTTCGGTTATCAATGAAACATTGCTTATATATCTCTTTTAATCCTTCATTTCCATCAACATAGAAACGTTAAGTGATAAGAAGTTGTTAATGTACCAGTTTGTCGCTGAACTCTTTTTCAATGGAAGACTTGTATCAATTTATTATGCCTTTATTGACTGTAACGAGATTAACTAGAACAACTTTTTGTCGCGCGTTAACTGCAAGTGTTGGAGATCGTCTACTTTTTACTATGAATGAACTTTTTACTTCTTAACGTAAGTTGTAATGGGAAATGGATTATAATAATAGATAGATCAGGATATTTGTCAATGTTGGCTACTCTGTTAAAAGTACGATAAATAGGGACCAGAGGAAAGGCCAATAAATTTGGTTTATAGTTCTATAATACATCAAATCATATCATATCAATCAATTCTAAGATATGAAAATGTTTTATTATAATTATTTTTACTATGTGCTTATCGCTAACTGAAATGAGAATTTTGTATTTATGTATAACCTTTCATTAATATGTCGATCGACGATCCAAGAACTGTAAAGATTTTTTCTATGTACTGTGCAGAGTATTTTTTCAGAAGGTACTTTTATCTGTTGTCATGTAGCCATTCCATAAAATATAATTTATCATGCACGCATCCTTACAAATTTCACTTAATATGGAACTAGGTAGTTAGTATTCATCTTTTGACGTACCTAGACTTTGCAGAGTAAATAGTAGGGACCACTCCTAGCCGTAGATGTCGGTGAAGTTCGGAAATTGTACGTAAGTTTTTCATTGTATGCGTTGGTTGCAAAGTTACGTTTAATTGTGAAGAAATTTTGAGTACATATACTAACGTCCACATAGCGAATTATATCCACATTTACACACATTTATACTATTAACCAGATGTATTAATCATAAAAGGCTAACACAAATGAATTGAAATTTTATGTCATACATATAATGTTATATTGTTAAACAT
Source organism: Zerene cesonia (assembly GCF_012273895.1). Lineage (NCBI taxonomy): Eukaryota > Metazoa > Arthropoda > Insecta > Lepidoptera > Pieridae > Zerene > Zerene cesonia. The sequence continues at coordinate 3,027,051 of NC_052114.1, forward strand.
TATATGTCAAGCTATTTTTAAGAACCTACTTATAGGACTTTCATTATGAAGCGTTATTAATCAATAGACAATTTCAGAATGATCCATATACATACAAATACATTATATATTAATACATATTGATTGATTGCAATAATACGAAGGGTCAGGGTTCGTTGCATTCAACGTTCATAGGTCATAATGACGACTTAATTCTGTATTGATTGTTTACACAAATGAAGCGCGTCCGACCATTTTCGGGGTAGGCAGGTGGTGGCTCGTTACAGCTCTATCATCGTTTGATAAAGGTGAAATACAACATTAATTGCTGTCAGGGGCGACGGGCGAAACAAAAGACTCTTGTTTTTTGGAACTATTGTCTGGCTTCCCTCCGTCACGGTCCTTGCTAACGTCGAAAATGCGAGCTACAATCTTATAATGTTACTGAATTTTGTATAAGATTGTATATTTTTTTTCGTATAAAGTACCTACCTTCTGAGGGCCAGATTTAAGAATGCAGATGTGCCACTACTACATTATAAAGAATCGTAACGTTCGGATGCCAACGCTGATGCGATCATTAAACTCATTTTATCTCCTTATGAACTTAATTTAAGACTGTTATTTCAATTGAAACAACAGTTCCATAAATGTTAAGTACAGATTTCTAGTATGAAGTCAGAAGGGTTTATACATTGTAGTCCCAATGTCCCATTTAATATTGTCGTAAATCTAAAACTTACCGTCCTGTTTCACCGTGTTCCCCAGCGGCCCGCAGCTGGCCAGCCACACTAGGAAGATCCACAGCATGAGACCAGCACTGTCCCCCCTCCGTAACTCCGGCTGGTTATGGAAATGCCTCGTGGTCGGCCTATGCCGCGCCATGGTCCAACTACCATCGGGTATCACTCTTATTTTAAAATAGACATTGTAATGCACATGTCTCACGCGATTATATAGTCATTGTATTTGTTTTTTAACCATGTTGGGAGCCTGAAAAGAAAAGATTTGTTATTTTTCACTTTGTCAATTTCAACTCAAAATTATATTATACTAGCCGCACCCGGCAAACGCTGTTCTGCCTTACTCTTATCATTTAGGGGTATGAAAAATAGATGTTGGCCGATTCTCATAGATACCGGATAAGCACAAAAAATTTCATCAAAATCGGTCAAGCCGTTTCGGAGGAAAACTGTGACACGAGAATTTTATATATGTATTATATTATTAGAGGATAGAGCTTGTGTATTATTTAAATTTGAATTGGAATATTTTGTCAACACGGTCATGCACACTATGATTAAAGTCTCATTATGATTTTATAAAAAAAAACTCGTCATTGTTATCTTCATTATAATTTTTCACATAACATAGTGGATGTCCCTTTAGAACTATATGAATACAGTTCTTAATTAATTTTAAGTCAGCAATTAAACAAAGTGCTACATCACAGTTCGTACAAAAGAACTAAAAGCTATTATAATATGCGGGTTTATTAAGCTGGCCAATGTTAATTTTTAATTATAGATTGAAGTATGATAACACTCGACTATGTAAAACTAACATATTAATTAATTATAAATTAGCTCATCGTTATTTTTTCGTTAATATTTAGTCTCACTTGGATTTTATTAATAAAAATACAACACACTGTGTGAATTCCGCGCCCGCAGGTCAAGAGATCGTCACTAAATGAAAATTCGATAATCTAGGTAATACTGAAGTGTACTTGATTTATTGCTAAGTACCTGGATGACCGAGCTTTGCTCGGTTTAACTTCGTGAAGTTAGATTGTTTATAAGCGTTTTTTCCAAGATAGTTTAGGCATTTTTAAGTGAACACGTGCATTAAGAAGACAAAACAATATAAACGATTAGTCTAACCTCAAATCAAACACTCATTGACTTCGTTACTTAACAATGCCATCTGCTGGAACTTTAATTATTCGCCAAAAAATAGTATTAGTATTATTATTCGCCAATAGATGTCAGGAAGAGTCGCTAAGTTTAAGTCGATAAAACACGAATATAACATTTTCTAAAAAAGATTCCTAACTAGATCGATTTATCGCCCCCGAAGCCCCCTATATACTAAATTTCATGAAAATCGTTGGAGCCGATTCCGAAATACCAATTATTATAAGAATTGCTCGTTTAAAGATATAAGATTACAAATATTTGAAAGGTCACGTATTTGAATATTTCGATAATACTATAAAACATTTTTCTCATTATGTCATTTATTGAATGTTTCATTAGTACGGTCAACTAAGACAATAAAATTTAAGTGAAGGTGTTCGTACCCAGCTCAAAGCTGCTAGGTTTGTTCAAAACGCCATCATAAATGTAATCTAAAAAATCCTAATCGATAGACACGTGGACAATGCGAGTCGGGAAAGGTGACAAAAACGATCTTTTCACGATTTTTAGCAGCCTGTTAGTTTGAGCATATAATTAATAAAAACAATAATTGTAGATTAGATTATTTATTAAGGTAAATATTAACTATACCTAATACAGGCGTCGTTAACTCATAAAAATCCACAACCGCGACAACTTAAACAACAAGAGAAAGGTTAGACCATCTTCGCCAAAGACGAGGTCCCTTGATCGCGCCCACCCGGGTGATCGCCTCACCGAGTATGGCCCTTCCATCCGAACCCGTGTCGCTACCAATGTGAATCTTAAGCTCACCCACGCGTCCGTGCTAAGATGTAGTAGCCCTTTAGGCTAAAATCGAAATTCACCATTAAAAAAATTGAAAATACACACGAAATAATCATGTAAACCAAAATTATGCCCAATTACGGGGCACGAGTATAAATTACATAGACTTAAAAGGTAACAAATCGATACAACTGCTGCGGGCTGTGTCTGAGAATTTTCGCTTCAGCGTCGATATCTCAAAGGAAACTATAGTTATTAGGGTCAAGCCACTCAGTCCAACTCTGGAAGAAATTAATAAAGCTAACATTTCAACAACCTTCAGAACGGAAGGAGTTATAGCTACGTTTAAATTTATTTTTAACAAAACCTCATATAGAAGTGTCGGAACGGAAATAAATACTTCTTGCGTACATACCTAGTATTCCTAAGAACATTTGAAATCGTAGCGTTCCACTCCGACTTCGCCCGTGGTGGTAATGCAACTTTTGAAATGGTGAAAAAAAGATTCGAAATCGGTTCAGTAGTTTTGTATTAAAATATTACAAAGATATATACAAAAAAATAATATTTCTTGTTTATAATATTAGTTAGATCAATCATATTGGTTATTATAGTTTCTGCCAAATACAATGAAATTATTCTCCCTTCCATTTTTTTTAACACACTATGTAGGTTTATGTATTATAAGATATTATTATTTATATAGTCTATATGTTGTATGTAAATTTTTAGAATGTAGTTTTTTATTTGTTATATTTGCTTTACTTTTTACCTACCTCCTTTTAAGTTATGTTGCTATCTAAATTTAAGTTGGTTGCCTGGTAGAGATCACTTATAAGGGATAAGGCCGCCTTCTGTTTTGTATCTCCCTTTTTTTTAGTATAAGTTTTGTTTTTGTTTTTGTATTTTGTTGGCAGCACAATAAAGTGTCTAAATAAATAAATAAAGGGAAACTACTCAAACTACAAGCTCATTATTTATTTCTTTTGACTGTTACTGATTTCGCAATTAAAACTAAATATCCGGCTTTTGCGTCTCTCTCCGGATTATGCAGTAAGTGACTTAAATGATTCAAAACAGTATTAGATCAGTTGATAAGACGGCACTGAAATCTTATGAAACGTTCCACGTTTAAACTTCCCTTCACGACTAAAGAGCTCACAAGTCAATGGTATTTAAACAATTTCTATTTAATATTTTACGGTCCTTTTAGTGTATACCCTCTTTTAAACTGTTTTTCTCCGACTCACTTTACCCTTTTAAGGATTTATAAATATATAAAATGAAGTTTAGATGAACTCTTATTTCTTTAAATTGAACTAATTGATTTAAACTATTATTTTACATAAGTTTTTGTATTTTTTTTTTCTAAAACATATAGCCATAATGAAACAGACTAAATATTGTATTTAAATTATTATTATTTAATTAAAAGCTTTCCGCCAGCGGCTTCGCCCTCTGGTTAAAAGAGAAGATGGATAGTCCCCGGGCTTTAACCGTTTAGTGTAACACCCTGTATTCTTTCTTAGACCTCAACTATCTCTGTACCCAATTTTATCGAACTCGATTCAGTAGGTTAGGCGTGAAGAAGATACAGACATACAGCGTTAGTTTCGCATTTATAATATTAGTAGGGATTACATTGTTATTTATTTATTTAAAAAAAAGGCTTACCAACTAGATACATAATTTCTAGTTAAACCTATTAAAACATTAAAATATACATCAACACTTATTAGTACTTATGTATCTAAATTACAGGTAGGCACAGCTTTACCAGCATATGAAAATAAAAATAAAAATTTGATATACAACTACAAATATTGAAATTTAATATAATTAGCTTAAGGCATTCAAAATTTGCTTCTTGAACAAGCTCAATTTAGAAAAATGAACATCAGTGTTACAATCGACGGTAAACATTCTATTATATAATTTTAACATAAGTTACACAAACATCTCGAGGTAACAAACAGTTTGTAAGAAAAATGTTTATGGACGTATAATAATGGTTTAAATTTCAAATACTTAGCGTGGCTTGCAGTTACAAAAATTGTTACTTTTCAGAGAATAATAAAACGTAAGGCTAAGCTAGAATGTAAAAGAGCTGTAATGCTCTTAATATGTCTGAAACTTTTCAGGTAAAGGCACTGTAATGGACATATCAAATGTTGTTAAACAAAGGCCATTACAAACTAATGTTATGAAGCACTCGATCATACGCCATTTGGGACAATGACGAACCGAACACCATAATTCATAGCTCTACCAAGCTCTGTCTTAAAACTATACCAAACACAAATTTTACAAGCTATAATAAGCCCTAATCGCAGGTAATAAGAGTCAAGATTTCAGTGGAAATTTTCATTGTTTTGCCCTCAGTCACGCGATCTGCTTATTGGTAGAATAAAAATAACATTATTAGGCGGGGAGGTTCGAATTATGATCACGATTTCAGGACCGTGTTCGATCGTACCTCTGTTGTAATAAATTTCCACTCTACGACCTTTTAAGGACATTTCAGGTAGTATAATAAAATGATAAAATTAGCGTCCAGCATAATAAATTGTCTTTATACACCGAAGGCCGTTAATTTTATTAATACCATTTCAAAGGGTTTTTTTAACATCGCAAATTGTTTATATGCTGCTGTATAAAATTACCTCGGATTATATATTTAGGGTTATTAGGCTTTTTATATGAATATTTAAAACGCATAATGGTGTTTTGGAGTTTATAGCGAGATAAATTATATGTGAGCTGATTGGTGCAATTGAAATAAAGTTTTATAAAGGTCTTGTGTTTCTCATATTTTCTTATTACCAGTTCAAGGAATTAATTAACTTTAGACGTGCTACTGTTATGCTACTATTATATCAACTAAATTGCAATACGACCACCCGGTATTATAGAACATATAAACGTTGTGTTATAAAACATTATTCTAACTTAAGCTTCATACGTTTATTTATAATTTATTGGACCATAAGATGTCTGTAGATTTCAAAGGACCGCTATTAAATCAGGTATAAACCTGTTTGAGGGATTATTACAATTGTATTTAAATTTTTATTTGTATAACAAAGCATCCTATAATATATATATTATAACATATTATAGTGTAATGTGAAGCTAAATGTATAAAAATGATATTACTTTCAAGTAATCGCTCTAAGAAATATGGATTTGAAGCCATATTCGAGGAATGTTAATTAAATTAATTCTTAATAAATAGTTATCTAGAATTCTTCATGGACATGTTAAATCTTCTACTAATTAATTTATAAGGAGTCGTAGTAAATAATCCCGAATGATGCCTCGATTATAATTTAAGATTATAATTACTTAGAAAATAGCTCGTCAGATATAAAACATTTAAAAATGAAGAAAGTAGTATGAGAATAAATACACCAGTTTTATTATAACGTTATTTAGATTTAACGAACAGGATAGTAAATACTTAACGTATTTTGAGCGTTCAGTTTTAATACAATGTGAAGAACGTTTTAAACGTTTGTGCGAGGCATTCCATCTCAAGATGTTTGTCTGAATGCGGGTTTAAGTTATGTTTAACTGCCAGGTGTTGTGTTGCTGTGTTCTTTTCTTAATCACATCTTATTGAGATACATTGAATGCCACAAAAACATTAATAATGCGTTGCGTGTAGCCAGCTGCTTGTGGTGTGCTCAGGTATAGGAAAATTTAAATCTTACAAATGTAATTACTTTATTTGAAGGTTGCTTTTTACATAGCAAAATAAGAATAAAAGTGTAATGTAACCGCTGAATGTTTATTCGACTAAACAAACTGTGTGGCCAAATGAGTTATAGCATGGATCATATAAATTGATACGTGATAAATAATTTACAAATTTCATGAAATAGCTTTAGGCACCGGTCATGTAATAGTAAGTTGGGTTCGCTCGAAAACAGATGTTGCCCCTCTAGGTATTTTGTACCGACATTGCATTATAGAATATATAGGGGCATAATTGCGTATATATGATATCGATGAGGGTTAATGTTACTGGCGATTCGCTCTCGCTTCGCGTCGGTCTTGATAATCGCCTAGATATATTTATTTGGTAACGCAGATATAAGAGATACTATCTTTAACCCTATATATCGAAATATCAAGTTGACAAAGACATTTATAAAAAACACCTTGAAAATGTAATATTAAATAAAATGTATTTTAATATAAAGATCTCTACGTCTAGTAGATACTCTCGAGAGGCTCTGTGAACGGTTTATTTAAATTATCATATACCTAGTTAAAATACTTAAGAAAGAGCGGGTCCTCCTGACACAGGTTTTTTCTTAAACTTACAAGGACTTACTTATAAAATATTTTGTAAAATTGGAAATGAAAGAAACTATTTTTTTCTGTGAATAACAGATTTTATTAGAACAATAATCAGGTTAAGTACAATAAAGACTGCTCTCCAAAATTATCCTGTACACAATATTTACTTTACGACATACATATTTGTATTTAGCACTAGGTACTGCTGTGTGTTCCTAGCATTAATAATAATACTTAAAATACATTTTACCACGCATCAATGCCTAATTACGACATCTAAATATATTTTTTTCCCTTTTTTTTCGTATTTAACCACAATGAAATAAAAAGGTACTACATTGTGCAACAAAATTGCAGCTACGCTTACATTCTTACAATGAATTATGCGATTGTTACAACGACTCATAGAAACGTGGAGTCGATCATTTCAGTCAACTAGGCTTCCTCAAGTTGGGCTTTAACTCGTCTGGAAATATGGGTCAAACTCGCAGAAATGTAAAGGGTACGTGCTGATGTAAAGTTCCCTGTATTAATATTTATAGACTACTCGGATGTCTTTTGGTGGCTTTACATGACTGTATACACTTTGATGATTGGGCGTCCTTGTTGCAGTCGCCTTTCAATGAGCAAAAATGAACCCGTTTTTGAGAATTTCACTACATAGCTGGATTATGACATTGCATTATAAGCCTTAAGCCATTGGTAATAATATTGAATGATGAAAATCTTCTTTACATGTGAATAATCTTGAATCTATCAGAGTAAAACATAGGTGACTGATAATTGACTTTCTTTGTTTTTACCAATAACTTCGAACTAAAAAAGTGTTTATCAATATTTCTAGATAGTCAGTATATAATATGTAATAATATTACAAGTTATTGCAGATATGAGATAATATGAAACTATATTAATGAATATCCTGCCATACGCTAAGAATTATAATTTTCTTATTTAGCTTAACTAATTGAGAAAAATACAAAGGATGAAGTAAGCATATTCTATAAAATTGCATTTATGGATTTGTATTACAAGTTTTAACGAAACCTGTCCCTAGAAATATTAATAAAGTATTCTACAAAGGGAAACCGAACGACATCCAACGAAAACACATTTGAGTTAAGTTCAATTAATGTATTGAACACGTTTCACCCATACAGAATATACTATAAATAAATCATGTTGATTTTGATAGTTTCTCGAAAATTGATATGAAACGTTCAGTAATATTAAACCAAGGTAGTAATGTTGAATTGAAATTCGGGCGAGCTCGTGTAACCGTGTACTGAAGTGGAAACTGGATGGAAATGTAATCCCTATCTCAGTGAACTAATAACATTTGTAAAGATTTAAGACACGGTAAATGAAACCTCTTTCGTTTTCTTTTATCTCTCAACAATAATTATGCTCGCCATTAACGTATGCTGCATCTTTAATACAATTAAAGAGCTCTATTATGAAATGAAAAATGACGCTGACTCCCATTTGCTTTACTATTTCTTTATAGTCATAATTTATTTTAGTTTTAAATTTATGAATTTTCATAAGAATATAATTCATTTGTGATCTAATAATCGAAATAGTTCCAGAATTTTATAATCAAGTAGATCTCAAGCGCTTTAATAATAGTTAAGATATGATTACAACGAGCTTTGACATTCGTGAACAAAATTAATTCAGAAAGAGTATTTATTTAAAGCAGATCAAATATTGAGATTTAAAACGAACGTTAAGTCAACTTAACAAACTTATTTCAATTAATAAATCCAACACCAGCCACGTTGATTGCATTGATCCCGGCTCTATCGCCCTTATATCAGATTTCTAAACCTCCCAGTATCGATTTCAACGAAACTCTAGTTAACCCATGAAATAATAAGTTTGATGTATGTCGAACTTCTAATTAATGTAGATTCCATCGTTATATGAACTGTTCTACAAGTCGAAGTTACGGAGTTTCAGATTGTGAGAATGTTGCCTTAATGCAATAAAGAATCAGATTAGATTCTTCAAATAATTATAAATGTGAGTTGAATATTTCATAAGCAAATATGTAAAATGTCTCAAACGGAGAATATAGGTATTCAGACGGTAAATATATTTAATCAGGTTTGATATTTATTCAAAAATATTTTCTAGTAAATACTTCTGACATTTAAGGGCAGCAGTTATTATATTTCGTATAAAAAGCAAGTTTGATACATAACAACTTTATACACAAAACCCCTGAAAAGGTTAGTTTCTCCCCCAACGACATCTATTTTTCGACAAATTGATCGCACAGTGTAACAGTCGCATCGAGCTCCGAACTTACACGTGCAGATAAATAAATATTCTACAATTTCCCAGAAATATAACCCTTAATGCAAAGGCGATATTGTAGTCTTTTGCGTAAAGGATAAAATGTCAAACTCAACTGACAGCTGTCAGTCACAAGTGACATGGCAACCAGCCGCGGTCCCGCTTTTTCGCTTGAGCGCTCGTTTAGCATTTGTGGGGGTTACTATGAAAATAGAAATGATTTGATAAAAGAAATTACAGTTAAGGTGTATTCTTCAAATTCAAAGTATATAGTATTTATATTATTTTATATAGATTTAAATATATGATCGAAAATTTATTAAAAGAGATTAAATATGAAAACGGACACTATAGCTTCATAGTGGTATAAATAATTACATGTAATCTCTTCCATACATTTCTATTATCTACAATATAAACGTAATGTAAATGTAATCTAAGTAGTCACACACCTGTGCCTGAGGTAAGATAATATACCGACTTCCAACCACAAGTGTCAAATCAATAAACGCACGACTTCCACCAAAGCCAGACTGTATTATTAATGTACGAGTCCCTGTAGAATTTTTATAACTAAAGCAGACTTAATATTGTCACATAGGAGTGTCTGTTTAAATATTAATTCGTAGCAAATTATTAAGAAGTCGCTCACGAAAGTTCGTTGCGTGTGGATTAATTACTTATAAATTATTAGCTCACACACAGATTCAAGTATCCTCAGCTACGATGGAGCCAAACCGGTCGAATTGTTGATAACTTCCGGAGCGAAAGAAATAAGACGTAGAATCAAGACTGAATAGTTTCTTTTCTTATTTTGTTGGTTCCACAATGCTTTTATTTCTTTTGGCCAGACGTCTGCTAGCGCAGTGCTTTTTCTGACAGCATTATTTTTATTGAAACTGGTTTGACTAATTTCTTTTTATAGTTCTGTTTCATTTATTCCTTACGGTTTTATGTTTTGAAATCACCTTGATATGTCTAATCCTATCGATATTATATTACTTAATTTGCTTCAAATTATTATTATTAAACTGGTTTCATTAAAGCATATTGCATGAGCATTTACTGTATTATAAAACTTTTTCAGCTTTGTTAAATAATAATAATAATATTTAGATATATAATAAATTAATAATAAAAAAGAATTAAATCAATTTAGAATATCGCGGCTATCTTTTCCCCTTTTTCCTAATGCACTGATTCTGTTTCCTTGACATAAATCACACATCAAACGATCTTAATAGTATTACAATATATTACATTGTACCGCAATCTTCGTTAGATATTCACCCATTCTCGTATACCCATGATTTATACCTTCAATATCCATAACACTTGCCACGGGAGAGTCCATTTCACATAGAGCAGTTTGTACAGTGAGACGAATCGTGTAATCTATTTTACTGCCAATAGTCATTTATCTAATGCTTATACGTAATGGCTAGTCAAAAACCTCTGTCCATTTTTTAGCTATGAGAATTGAATGTTGGAGAGCCGAAAAAGCAATGGAATCGATATTTCATGAACATATGTTGGTGAATTTATTTCGCTTCTTGTTCAAAGTGGCACAAAGGATTTTAGTATTTTTTATTAATTGCAGTTTCACCAAAGCGATATTTCGAAACATGTGTGTTGCTACAATTTTGTCGAATTTTGTTTCAACATCGTCAGTTATATTGTAAATAAGAAAAAATACATTATCGCTACATGTCAAGGTCACCGCATTGTTCCCGCTTCTGTATTCTTCATTACAGACGGTTTTATTGTCAAGATGAAACGAGAAAATGGTATTCAGTAGGTACTGTAGATTACTTTTTCTCCAAGACCTCGTTCCGATACTCCCAAAGAATCTAAGAAATAGAAAGAAATGGGACGCAGGAATCGAAGAATAGAAAAGTTATTGACCGGTTGAGTTGCAAAGCTATTAAGAAGTTTAACGTCGGCCTAGTAATAATTAATTAGAATTATTGATGGGCAAATTACGCAGTTTGAAGCTTTGGTGATGTTAAAACGTCTTAGTAAAAGACTCGTAACTATTTTCAAATTTTAATGAATAAATAAAGGGTTCTAATGCAGATAATTTCAAAGTTATATTTAAGATTGGCGGTGGATTGAAAATTTAAATATCGGGATAATATCGAATATGCTTTTTGATTTGTTTATTTTAGGAATAATTTAAAAAGGTATCTAACGTTGATTCTGATGAAAGATTTTTAACAATTAAATGAAATAAAAAGTTTAAGAAACGTAAAAGCTGTTTCATATTAATGTACAACAGATTTACAAACTAATTATGATAGTTCTTTTAAGGTTTGAACAAAAACGTGTAAACCTATATCGCTTCTGTTTGTGGGAGAAATTATTGTATTTAAATAATGATGTTATAATGTTGATTGTTTTGTGTTATGAATGAATCAGTGTATGCACTCGTTCGTTTAATTAATTCTGTAACTGACCATGACCGCGATCGCTGTAAAATTTTGGAAATATCGAAATTAAGAAAATGTAAATCCTAAATCTTAATACGTTGTTTAATATGTAAAAACACAAATGATGATGGTTTACTCTAGACATATTTTTTATATTGCATCAAATTATAGCTCTCTGTTCAATTTATTTCATCAACGATACATCAATAGCTATTTAATCCAAGTGGAAGATTAAGATATTCCTAAATCAAATATTACCTAATATCGAAAGAAACGGATCAAATATTTTCAAATCGACATGTAGCAATCAATTCCGTCTGTAGGAGTAACGCCGTTTCTAAAGTAAGTATTAAAAATCATCCGTTACATGGAGTTTATTACTTATACGGTATATCTTATATATATATTACGGTCTATTTACTATAATTAATGAATAATGAATATAATGAATTAAATCTACACCGCAGGGTATCAAGAGTAAATCAGTGTAGCTTTCAATGAATATTCTATTTTATAAAACACATCAAAACAAGATTGGTGAATTTGATAACATTTATTTACCAATATTATCTACGTCACTACAACTCTTGTAAGCTATAAATTGTCACCTTTACCGAATAATAAACAAACATTTAGCGCATTATATCATGCATTGATTTTTAATAAGCCTCTTTAGGAACCTTATAATCAGTAGTTCGTTAAAATTCATCAATTGAATGGCAGAGTCAAAAATTTGCAACCCAAATCGCACTGCAGTAGTCTAGTGCAGACTTTTTGTGTAAGGTTTCAAGAAACTCTGATTAGCATGCTATACGGGACACCCACTTTAAAATTTATTTTAAATTATCTGAGAATATATTAACACTATTATTTCACAATCTCATTGCATATTACCGATAAAACGAGCCTGTAAAATGGATTTATCGCAGTACAAAGTGTTGTTTCATATCGTTTCAAGATACTATGACGCTGTATAAAGCTTCTTGTCATTAGCACTGGATTTACCAAGTTTTTTCACATCTCATAACATAAAACACTTCATTCGACACACACACTGTACGTTAATTGTTGTTTTAGTGTATTGTAACTTAATTTTGGGTTATATTGTTGTATTTAGTGTAAGATGACCAACGAAACGCGACGCGAAACACATACGCCCATAGCGCGCGCATTCGGCCAACTGAATTGTGTTACCCCGGTCTCCCCGGCCGAGGGGTATAGCCCGGCCGGCGCAGAGAGCGTAGACCTTATATTGTGTATACTCTATGATGTAGATTATGGAACGTTCCGTTCTACGTTAAGAAATTGATGTTATTTGACAGATATGTGATTAGTAAGTATGATTCACTAATTCAAAAAATATGTTTTAATTACATAATGGCTTTATATTTTACCAGAATATTTTTTTTTCCGTTTATAAGCAAAATCAGACTAATTTAAGAGAAGAGATATATCGCAAAAAATAATTGGATATTTTTATTATAGGAAACGAAACATAATTCTCTGATTTACTGCTTATTTGCATTCTACCGACAACTGTACATTACAAACATTACAACACTCCGGATTGACATAATTGAACTATTAAAATGTATAAAATAATTAAGCATTGTTTATAAAAAAGTACCCGCAATAACTATCAGCCCATTTAATTTCTTCAAAACAAACATTTATTTTATCGAAACATTTGTCAAAATTTGCTAAAAGAACAAGTAAGTCTGTCTCATTTCTTCAAATATGTTCAAACGGGGACAGAAATATTTGCTCCAAGTCTCAGTGCGTACCCTTTTCAAAGCGGGGTTCCAAATAACCAGTTCTGTTTGACCCATAACTCCATTGTTGTATCCATTTTTTGCGAATCGAATAGCTCGTAGTAGAGTTACAATCGGGGTTTCCAAATAAATGGTTTGTCACGTTACAAAATGTAGGGCCATGATTTTAGGGCTAACAAATGAGTTAGGGTAGAAAAAACGTCCGAATGTCAGGTTTATTGACATTTCGCTCGGTAATAATAAAGGCTAATGAAGGTTTGCAGGAGTAATGGATTCAACGGTAAATTTAAAACATGAACGTGTCACTTAGTTGGAAGTCGAGCTATTTTTAAGAAATATATTTAACAAATCCACCGGACTTCGGACTTTTTAGATTGAAAAGAGATGAAAGTTGCCCGAGCTATGGTAAATAGTTAATAAGATATTTCTTTGACCTGTTTCTTTGTTTTCATATTTTGTAAATTATTAAATGTCACGCCCAATAACATATTTTAGTGATATCATATCAATCTATTAAAATAACCATACGTCTTAGCTTTTTATTACAATGAGGGTATTGCAAACAAACAATAGGAAATAAGAAATTTGCTTCTTTTTATTATTTTCTTCGAATTACTCTTCATAAATAATCTAATCGCTATGATGACATCTTGCGCATTGTACGGTTTTTGCGAAGGCTGTATCGACTACCTGCAGCAACCACTTTCTCTACAACCTTAGTTCTCAGGCAGGTGAATAGATGGCGTTGTACTTGTTTATAAAAATGTAGTGTTAAATTTTAATATCATTTTATTTACACTTGATTTTTAGTTACCATGGAGGTTTTCATTTTTCAGATTCTATTAAACTTTTTAGTTCTTAATCAGTTAATCATTAATAAATTATTATTTGGAAGATTACGTGACTTTAATAGGTATTGGACGTAGTTAAATATCAAACAGAAAATATAGAGTAAATATTTTATTGTATATAAAAAGTATACATCACTAATGGTAGTACCACTTACATTATATTAATACTTGTATATATTACAATAGTCTTAAATTATACATTTATAAATAATGTAAAATCGCCTAGACTGACTGATATTTGCCCCATTCTGATATCTCCATTAACCCGAGGTACACCGCACACATTATGTAAATAAACCATTTTCTACGTCTAAACCAATACGAAAATTTATTTTTGAGATTCTTAGGAAATGGGTAACTACTATAATTCGATACAAATAGCTAAAAATATTTATTTGGAATTATATATTTTATTGTAAAATAAAAAATTAATTATCAATTATTTTAATTGTACACGGAAGACTCGAAAGTTATATAATGAATATAATTGACCTTGTACTTAGATCAAGAAATACGAATTCGTCAAAAATTTCACAAAAACTGTCATTACAATAAATCTCTCTCTTGCTTATAAACTCATTATAGTTTGTTTGCAACCGCTCGATTACCAAACTAAGGACAACTGTTTAAAATCAAACTTAATAAAACTACACATGAAATAAAGTATTTAAAGCAGAGTTTCTAGCTAAAGCGTTTTGATTTTTTGTATTAAGTTTCTTTAACGCTTATATATGATACAGGTCAAGCACAGGTCCGTCGGACAACATTTTCTTATGTGAAAAGTCTATGCTACACTCTTAAATAAGTACTTTACAAAATATACACATTTTATATTACAAGAGGACGGATTAATCGAAGTGGACGGGAAGGTGAGGTAGTTAATATCGAATTAAAAAGATTGGAATGTCCAAGAATAAAAAAAACAGCTTTAGTTTGAGCAAAGACTTAAGCGTTATAACTTAATATTAGCAAATATACAACCGTTTTCATATCTACATTTATTTTACAATCGAAAATGATGATTTGAGCGCGAGAGTATCGGAAAGAATCGAGTGCATTTAAATAATTGGACGAATAAAATAACAACTGGTTATCTTTTATTGATTCAATAAAAGTAAGAAGTTCGTTTCACTGAGATTGTCACAACGAATATTTAATATTTACAAAACATCACGGAAGCCCATTTGCACTTTATTTATACTTAAATTATAAGTCTTATGTAAATTGATACGTTATCACATTCTATTGTAATTTCTCCTTCGTATGGCCGTTGGCTAAGCCGTTCCCCGTATTTTCCTTCATCACGATGTGACCATTTGCGGAACCGTTGACCACGTGACCGTTCGTGTGACCATTCGGTATGAAACCATTGGTATTGTTGTTGCAAGCGTCCACCTTCGGCTTTGGTTTCTCTGGCTTGTAGGCGTGCGTATAGAAGTTCATAAATAGAACTATGAAAATCGACGAATGTAGTATTAAACCCGATGCGATGATCCTGAAGAGAAATCATTTGGATTAGTAACTGTATCATGTAGTGTGTCGATACTTGGACTATCTAGCCTACCTATGTATGTAGTTTTCTGAATAAATAATTTAATATATAAATCTCATGGGTGATTGAAATAAAAAACGATCAGATGCAAAAAAATTAATTAGTCTAAGGACGGAATAATAAATGAAAATATCGATAAAACTCGTATATTACGACAATTATATCAAATACATATATTTTTTAAATACTCCCTTCTGAAATTCTAGAAAAATCACAGTAAAATTGGTATGAAAGAAAATACTTCCTTCCAATTCTTTTTACATTTTGAAATTTAAATGCTAAGTATTAAATAACTGAGCTATTCTTTCACATGTGTTTAAGGTAATTTGAAAGTACCAACATTAAATATAATTTATTAAGTGTAAAGCATGTAAAGATTACATCTAAACATTAAAGTGAGAGGACGGAAGCAACTCGTTCTTTTTTTGTTTACAACCGTAACATGATTTAGGTAATGCGAAGTTTAATTAAAACGGTTTCTTAAAAATTGTAGCATACATAAGATACAATCCAAAATCGTTTCTAATACAGTCAAACGTATGTTTTAGCATTCTCTAATGTACTATCCATTCTGTAAAATAATTAATGAATCAAAATTTAATTTCAATGTTATGCAACTATAGGCTATAGATATATAAATTATGGATGGATTCGATCACTGGACAGGTATAATGTAAATCGTGCATTACGAGCCGGAGGCCTATTTCCTTCTCCTCGCCCTTCCTAGTCCATTCCTTCGTTCCAGTCATCAATCCTTTGAATTTTCATGGGCAGTGGTAATCGTTTACCATCAGGCTAACCACCAGCTTAGTTGCCCGCTATGACATAAAAAAAAAACGAATAAATAATAATACATATTAACGAGTGACTTACTTCGGATATCCGCAGTCGTATACTAATGCACTTATTGAATGGAATAGCACCATGAAGAACTGGATCTGAAATTGTGCAGTTAAAACATTTATAAGTGAAAATAACTTTACGAGGTTTCAATGACGTCGTACACGCTGCGTAAATGAACTATCGATAGTATTATGTTATCTGAGTGAACTATTCAACATAAAACAAATTCAATCCTAGTATTTAACTATTATATTAATTTTATTTCTATTATAATCTGTTTCAGTGATTCGTGAGCTTAACGCGTTCAAATAAACTTCAGCTTTACATAATTAGTATATTATAAACAAGTTTATCACTTTGATCAATCAGTATTTTTAAGGTGTAGAACTTTGTAAGTTTAAATCTATTCTTGGGATACAAGTAAATTAATAAATGGATAAAATAAATAAATATTTAAAGATTTAAGATATTTATATTCTCTTATTTAAAATATTTATAGTCATTAATACGTCTTCCGAATTGTAATTTTGTGGCCCTTCTGCTATATACGATGACTTACTTACAGGATAAGGGGTATTATTACCAATGAACATATAATAGTATAATAAAAAAATACAAACTAATTTCGATTCTTTCGTATCTTTCAATAATAAAAGTACTTAAACTACGTAACTTATTAAAATTACCAAATTTATACAGATATAAGGGGTTTAAGTGCTCACAATGATACCACTTGCGAAAGTCTGTGCATCTAACTGCAACTCACTGGCCTTAACGAAAGTGATTGCTAAAATAAGTCCTCTGTTGTTAGTGTACAGTCGCATATAAAATTATGCAATGATAGGCATAAAGGCACTATAATATTGCGTTAGTATATTTAATAATATCGTTTATTGCTTAAACTGATGTGCGTAAATAATTTATAGTAATTTTACAAATATTGTTAAACTATTCAGCAATGACTATCCCTAAAGTCATAAATTAATATATATTGTACAATTGTTTTATTTAATACAAATAGAATTTTTAAAGCATTGCGTCATTGTTTTTTACCTTTAATACAAAAAAAAACGAAAATATAATAAAATCACATTTAATAATTAAATAAAATGCATTTATTCAATTCTACGTGATTATTGGTTTATTCATTTTTGCTAACTATAATTAGTGAAAGAAAGAATTTATGAAACCCTAATTAATTACTATCCGACATATGCAGATGATTTTTTTCTATTGATTTAAGACATAAAATCTTAACTAACGATAACTTAAAAATCTTGCATGATAAAAGTTTTCTACAAAATAAGTCACCGAGGGCCCGGGAGTCCATCCAGATTTTAAAATATCCCACTTTAGAACCTGGAGATCAAATGGCCACAATATCCTATCAAATACAAATAGAATCCTGTCAATCAGTTTATTATTTTTTTTATTTATTACTCTTTAACAAAAATTGTACAAGAAACTTAAAAATATATAAGTACATATATTAATAACCATTAACCAGTTGAAGAACATGGGAGTAGAACTAGTTAGTAATTTTCAATTTATATTGATGTGTTCTTTGAATCTACGAAATAGGTCTGTAAAACCGGTAACGTTTGTGAAATTGCATTTAATTGACCAACGCGGTGTGGCGTATGAAGGTTTGAAAGCCCTTGGTGGCCTACATGCTACGATCGTGAGTAGGTATTATTTTATTAGATTTTCTATTTCTTAGAAATTATAAAAGCGTTCTTTATAGTATTTTCTTATGTTTAATTTTACGCGAGTATTATACATTTAGAAATTAAAAACTGTTTAATGGATTTTTAACGCGATTTATTCATTATATTTCGACGTTTCGAACACTTTACAGCGACCGTGGTCACGGGGAGACTCGGTAAAAAGTTTTTTATTTCTAAGCGTTCTTTATTTCAAAGATGGCAACCGAGCTGGTGGTTCGCCTGATGATAAGCGATCACCTTCCCTATGAATATTTGCAAAAATGGGTCTTCTGCAGATGAGTGCAAGCTTTTAAGGAGTAAAACCAAATAAGTTATGTAAATTAAACGGTAAGGAATAAGAAAAGAAATAAAGGAATGGACTAGAAAGGGTAGTGTAGGGTAGAGGAAAAGGAAAGGGCCTCCGTATTTATAAGAAATAGTTTTACCTAATACAGATAACGGTGTGATCATGTTAGCTTACATTTGAACTACGGCAAAATTGCATTTATATATATATGTCCAGTGATGTGCATGAGATTAAAAAATTAACTTCAATAACCTCGCAAAACTTTCGCGTTATTAATCATCCTCTCATAGTATTACACTTTTGTGAATTATAAATTGTATCTACGAGGTTTTCGTTTGTACGCTTTGTAGTTGTTATTTTCTATTTAACGTTCATACAACGCTATCTGCGTATGGTTATACTTTCACCTCTCACACTTTCGTCTACGCGAATATACCGCGTCTGTATCTGACAGATGGATCTTCATCATTACTCTGTGTATCTATTGAACGTCGATGGCATATTATACGGTATACATGATCTATGAGAGTGCATATACAGAATATGCATATGCCTAATTTAAAATATTTTGTTCATTTGTACAAACATGATATAGTTGCAATATATTGGAAATGAAATCAAACTTTTACTATTTATTAACTGGCTCATAATAAACAAATCAAGAAAATGTTGTCGGTATCTAATTTACTGACTAGATAATAATATTAAATAATTTTTCTTTAATAATTAATTAATTACAAGAGACACAATCCTATAAATGTACAATAGGCATGATGTGTCTCATATACTAGCAGCCTTTTTTTTAATTATGTTTACTGTGATGAAACGACACGACTAAATCAATCCGATTCGACCGATTAATTCAAGGCATATTGTACATATTGTCTTTTATACTCCTAATTTATCAGATCCCAGCACTCACGCAAAGAACAAATACAATTGACGCAATAACAATTTCGTCGTATTCTAGTCTAATATAGATCAAGTCGTATTCATTCTTACATGTAATTATTAAGTGAGCAAAATATTCGTCAGTTCCTAGACGAAGCCAGAAGGTTCTTTAGCCCGCAATAGAGAAAGGATACGGCGTTCCGGTGCGCTGGTGTTGAAACTGTTGCACGGTCCGATTATACCCTTTTATTTTATTCCGCTCAACTTGATGTATCTACTAAACACCTACTAAACATTTGCTATCTTAATTATTTATTAATCATTTCATTTGAAACGAGTAAATAACATCACCTATGCGAACTACCTTAAATTATATCTATTGGAGGCGCATATATGGAAATCAAATCAATTATCAAAAGTATTAAATGTTTTACAACATGTGAAATCTGCCAACCCCACAAACCTAACGGGGCCAGGGTGGTGGATTAAGGCCTGAACCCTGAGCCCGTGAGGCCGCGGAAGCATGTATAGGCTGATGACGATGATACGAATTTAAATTGAAGTCGGTGATTGTTTTACATTTCCCTTATTTTGGGCACCAACTTCAGCTTGACTTTATTTTCTGTTTTTACTATTTGCGATTTAGTTTTTGTTACAAAATGATGATATGAGTGTACTATGTACAGACCCGAATCTAGGCGTGAAACTAACAACGACATACATTTTATAGGGTATCACACTCTTTCGAATAATATACAAATATATAATTAGGTACACAGTTGCCAGAGAAATCGGGAAACATACTTAAAAAATGTACAGTGGAACAATGGATGTCCCACTTTTTTTAATCCATTTATGAAGGTCGTATTTATGAATTAAATCAATATTAATTTTATTAGCAAAAGTAAAAATATGATCAAATTTTATTCAGGTACCTGTAGCTATGCAATTTAGCCGACGTTATAGCCAATTCTAATATTTACAACGTAATAAACTATTAAAACCTTACAATTGTGTAAATTGTCTGAGAAAATTTCTATATTTAACACTCGGAGAAAAAGTGTCCATTAGTCAAACATTTCCCATTGTTCGGTTTTTGTAGATTTATGTGAAATTGTCATCTTAATGTAACTAAGTTTAAGAAATGTACCTATTGATGCAATTAAAACCACGATGTTTTATCGTATAATGTTCGACAGTATAAATTTATTCTTATTCGAAATAATCATAGTACATAGTAATAAAAAATATCCTAGCTAGGTATAGTCAATATAAATTATTTTATAGTTTAATTGAAATTAAAATAATTGAAATCATTCAACTTCCTTGCTCACTCTATGGTTATAAAGTCTGAAAATCCTTAATATACCGTGTTTGAATGACTTAGTTCTTTTTACGCATGATTCAAATACTAATACATTTCAAGACACTTTACCTATTTCGTTTTTAATTCGGAGCGAAACGAGAACGCTGTCATTTAAAATATTACTGCGTACGCAATAGTACAAATTAAGTAATACTTTATAATTAGTGCTATATTATATTATCGATTAAAGCTTTCCTACAAATCGAAGTAAAAAAATTCACGGACACTCATATCCTTTACAATTGTTTAAATAATTGCATATAAACGATTATTAGCACGCGATCCATTTCATTAATTCATAACTGATTTGCAAGGTTGTATATTAAGTAAGAAGTGCGTCCGCGTGATATATTATATTTTCATGTGTTTCGCTCACGCAATTGCTGTTAAAGACCTAGATTACGGGCGTTATGTGTCTAGGCTGAAAATTTGGTGAATATTCTACGTGTATAATGTTCAATCGACTTCGAAAAGGAGGAGATATTCCATCATTCAATCAGATCATCATTCAATCAGATCGTTTTTTTTATGTATTTTATTTAAGAAATTTAGACTGTATTGAACCGTTTTTGACGGTTTTTTGTTTTTTTTTTAATGATTAGCATTCAAATAAACAATAAATTCAGATTAACATAGCCTCCTTTCCTTAGATGTTTGTGTTAAAAATAATTAAAGTGAAATATTTAGTTATAAGGCAATACATATTAATAAGATGTTCTTGAATCGTAACACATTAAAAATATAAACAAACGTAAAAATAATAAACAAAATAATTTATAAAAGCTAACATCTCACTGTTTTAGACACCCGGTTTAATAAATCGCGTGATTAATCACGAAAAGATTCGTGTTGCAATAATAATTGAATACGAAACATTAGATAATACATTTAATTCAGTTTTATGTTCAATGTTTAAGACACACGATTTCAACCTTTATTATAGCATCTAACACCATTCTTGTGTTTTCAATTTCTTATTCGTATTTTACAAATGAGGACTAGTCTATATAATTATTTTTTTACTTATTTTTACTTGATAAAAGTAAAGTGTTCTTAAAAAATTATAGAACTCTTGGTTTCTACTGAAGGTACGAGAGGTAAAAGAAAGGGTAGAATATGCTCAATTTATATGCGTTATTATGTAGACCTATTTTCATCAGGTTACCTTACTACGGACGCTGGAAATAAATTTATATCCTAGTTAACTGATTATTCAAAAATGTATACAATAGATAATATAATAGGATTACATTATAAACGATACATTCAAAGGTTAGACAAGCAGAAATTAATTTAAACACGGTGCAACTGCGCCGTTTCGTATATCCTAACGATTTGCGCAAGCGCAGATCCCGTCTCACGGAATTCTAGGCGCGGTGCCAACGACCCTTATTCGTGTATGTTGAATTCTACCAAACGGATACAGTGGAAAACTTTCTTAATAACAACATTCTAACCTGGCTGGCCATGGCTCAATTTTTCAAATATTTCGGTTGTGTTAAATCATTTGAAAAATGACATTATAAACCCTTTTTTGTATCACGACGAATGCCATTAAACTTTCCACAACTTCCCAAATGTTAACATTAATATACATCATATATATCAGATAATCAAAATATACAAACAATAGTTTTAGTCTATTTCTTATAATTATTGCTCTACACCTAAAAATTCTTATACGATACACACTTGAAACGTTGAATGCAAACTCGTGTAATTTTACAGCATTATTAACGATGAAAGATAAATAAACTTCTTTATATACAATACAACAATACACTACATTCAAACAGTTTTGTAAATGTACAATTTAATTAGTTTTTTTTAAATAATGCACAATATAACTTTGCCAACGAGAATTGTATCTAATTTGTTAAACACGAGAGTCGAAAAACCAAACGAGTATAGTTAAATATTGCAATCAAAACCTTAAATTCTATCATGGTTTTGTAATCGCTTAGTGCTTAAATATTTGCAACTATTTATCTTTGGCCAATCAAAACTATAATTCAACTAAGTATAATTTTAACAGTGATATTAAATTAGAGTCTTTTAATCAATTTCAAACGTGTATACTGCGATTTTAATGAGAATACGTTTTAGTATCTTATAAGTGAGTAAAACAGCTACACTGTTTAAAATTTTGTGCTAGCTTATAAATAAATAAGAAAAACGAGAAAACATTAAAATAACTTTTACTCACAAGTTGCATAGTAGTTAGATGTTTCTTCCACCACAAATACTTCTGGTACTGTGGGCCCATAGCTGCTACCATGTAATACCCATACATTATTACATGTACCAAATTGTTGACGATATTCGAGAAAGTTCCATGACCACCTAGAAATGGTAATGAAACTTATGAGTCAGCGTTTTATATGAGGCACGATTTGATTATAATTGCGACTAAAAATTTTAATGGTTGCAAATAAAATTATTATTTAGATTTAATATATAGCAAACAAACAACTACATCTAATATACTATACTCATAAGAATTTTTTTTTCCATGTTATCATCGGCAATGGAGGTTGAACATTGGAGAGGCGTAAGGTCGATTGCAGACGTTACGCCTCAATAAATGGATTGCCCACTTCAAATTGGAAAGGAATTAAGAAAGGATTGTCGGAATAAAGGAAACGACTAGGAAAGGTAAGGAAAAGGATATGCGCCTAATTAAACAAATTATTGTTTCAATATGCTAGAAACTGCCTCAAATATAATTGAATAAAATTATTCTAACGCATCTCTGTAATATCATATTGTCTCAAAGAATAACATAAAAAGTGCTTGATAAGCTCATTAAACTTACCAGCTATGAACTTAACCAGTAACCAAGCTTCAAAAGGCGTTAAAGAATGGTGGTAAAGGTGTAACCATGTGATTTGACTCTTCTTTTTTCTCAGAACGAAGAATATCGTGTCTGCGAATTCTGACAGTTTTGAAAAATAGTACACCCAACATAAATGAAGCATCTGTAACAAACAAAAAATATGACATTATCACTCATGTTAAGGCTCATTGTTATTACAAGCATTTTTTATATTAGATGGCAACAAATATGTTCGCCTGATGTTCCTTCATAACCATCGCCTATAAACATTCGCTTAGTTACAGGGCCTTTACAGGATAAAGCTTAAGAGAAATGGTGATAAATAGTAAACGGGGCTCCAGCTCCCCCACTCACTACTAGGAACACAGTGGATATTCCATGTCATATTTCACACAGGTTTTCTATGGGAGGTCAACTCATCTTTCAATTCGAATCTTGACCGAAACCTGCTCGAATCCCACATGAAAATTCTCTCAACTCCCATTTTTAAAAAATCAGAATTAGCCCCATAACACCAATAAAGCTGTATTGTTATAGTATAAGTATGGTAAAATACATAATTTCTACACATAGTATAAATTCTGTGTTTCTGCCCCGAGAATGGCATCGCAAAACAAACTGAACCCTCATATACTCGTCCAGCTTTTTTTTGTTTACACTATGGCTTAAAAATATACACATTTTACACAAAGGTGTGGCTCAACTGCTACGTTCTCTTTCCGCTAACTTCTCTTAAAATTACCAACAAAAAAATAACCATTGACTCTTTAAGGTATGCCATAAAACCTCATATTTATCGTTCGGATTAAACCCAAATATTATTCGCAATCTGACAATAAAAAATCTATGATAATCACCGCTATGGACCAAGGTCCCCATTTTCACTCTCGACGGCATTGCGATGACGCAAACACAATTGCTCTAACCGACTGCGCCGCTTTCACTGTTACGTGCTTACAAGTTCATTGAAAAATCGACTCAAAGGTTGGGGTCGGTGAAATTGTACGCTACCAGATATAGTCATTAATGATCGCTAAATGTTATCGTGCTACGTGCTATAATGATAATGATTATTTAATTAAATGATATTACTGTTTTGATGTTTCTTTGATTAACGATGCGGTTTTTGCTTGGTGGTAAGATAATCGATAGAAACGTAAAAATTATACTTAATTTATTTGGATCGTCAAGGTCACGATTTTAAACAGATTGACTTCTAATAAAAAACATATACATACAACTTCAATACATAAAATGGGCTTATGAAAAGCAAAAGACCACTCATCGCAGTCGAATAATACACCTTCATTTTAATGTTAAAGTATTTGAAATTTTACGATATTTTGAAGCATTGATGTTAATTTAGTGATAGTATTCACACCTCAAATAACCACTGCTTGATTTTATTTCAATGTAAATTGTCACGTGGTTAATTGTGGTTAATTTTTATATTAAACAAAAAGTTATACAGAAAAAGTGGTAATGCCACTTTTTCTTTAGCATTTACAATTGACATTTAAATAAACTTCAGACCTGCCCCTACTTCAGTGCAAAGACTAATAAAATTAATTTTCCTTTTCTATAAGAATTATTGTCAACGCTCTTCATCGTATATAATTACACGTTGTACTTTAATCGCATTCGTTCAAATTATTGTTTGGTAGCATTGTCAAAATGCTGATTTTCTTCATGAGATGTCACATGAATATTTTCTCTAAAAAATGCTAAACAAAATCAACAAACTTTGGAAAGTTGTGTGTGTTGCATAGCTGAAGTCAGTGCCACGCAATGAACTTGACCGGCGCAGTTTCGTTTTAGAGGTCGAAAACTATACATTTAAACGGTTTCTTCATAAACAATTATGTATCGATCGATGTTAATGAACGCTTCTACTACTAAAGTGATGAATGCGTCATTTTTGAAATATTACGATATAAATTAAAGAAAGATTATGAAATACTCAAAAGATTTTCCGATTTGCACAGCTAAAACGGCTGGCAATGAGAACAATACTAATTTATTTTTATTTGCGTGCATAAATCAGCCATTCATCATTGATTATCTCCATTCACATTGAGATCAAAGAAAATAAATTAAGTTGTTCAAAATCCGATAATAAAAACCACACTTTGGCAATAACTATTTATATTAATGAATATCTATAAACAATAAATCATAAAAACAAATAAAGTTACGCGCTTGTAAACCGATACGACTGTGAGATAATCTCGGTCAGCACAAACCGGTATCGCTTCATCTTGCTTTCTACCTGACTGTCATTATCGTACCTACACTCCAACATGTACCTGTTTAATATATAACCTACGACAGGACCCCGAATCGTTTTCTTTACTAATTAACGATAATTAAACTCAAAAACTATATACGTAATACGTTAGCAATATATAAAAACAGCCTTCCTTCAGCGTAGATGTAAAATTATGGAGCTTACAGCACTCATTCACGTATATATCCACACGGTGAAATAAATTCTGAATACAATGAATTCTTCGTGCAGCGGAGACAAAGTCTTTATGGATAAAAATCACAGAAATCAAATCATTTGGTAAATTATTCAGTTATGAACGGTGTAACAACTTATGAAATTAAGTATGTCAATTCAATACATTTATTGAACGAGAGCTTTATTTAAATTTTACAGTGATATGAGCGCTTGTACACGAAACATAATTGATTTAACGCAAATAACATTTGCATAATGTGCCACTGAAACATTTTCGTAGAAATGATTACGTTTTGTTTTATTTTTGATTGACTAATTAGGACTCCATATACTGGTTTTAATTAAGTAAATATAACAAGAAATTATAAACTTTTGTATAATCAATAAAAGAAAGTGGTGTTAGTTACACTATTTGTAATTCAAGTACGGATTAACCGATTTGGCTGAAAATTTGTGTAGATGTAATTTAGAACCAGCAGTCGAGCATAGACAAGTTTTAATCTCGGAAATCCCATGGGATCGGGAACATGCGAGGAGAACCCCGGGTCTATCTTTCCTGTGACTACGCGGGCAAAGCCGCGGGTGGAATGCTAGTACAAGTATATAAAGTACTTACTCTTCTTGCTTTTTCACTATCACTGTAGTCTACAGGCTGACACGTTAGACTATAATCGGCCCACCATCCTGACATTAAGTGCTGAAATCAAAGTTGTATATTAAATCTTTGAACTCAGTGAATGTTTAGAAATTAAATACTTTTTAACGGATTTTAACGTCATTCATGATATTTTTTACCTATACATTTGGAACACTTTACAGCGATCGTGGAGGCTGAGACACGGGGATTTGAGCTGGCTGACTGACCTCTATATAATCCGTTAAAAAGTTTTTAATTTCTTAATGTTTGATACTGGTGTAAAATTAACACAAGGAAATACTCAATAAATGTATAAAAAATGCGATTTTATTTTGCGTTTAAACTATGTGATTAATTATCATTTAACAGAAAATCTTTTCAATGTTTAAACGAAAGCGTAAAATTTTCGACACTCTTTTCGCTAAAAGCGTGAAACATTGTTTAAGTAAAATACCATTTAGGAATTGAATACTGCAAACAGGCTGTTGCTTGTGACAAATCTTTACTATAGCGTTAATTATATTATTATCGAAAGTACAATTATTCTACAAATATACGTACTTATTGAATAAAAATTAAAACTGTCAAACATGTCAAAAAAGTAATTCGCGGCAAAAATTTAGAAACATGTCAATGTCAAAGCGCGTCCTTCGTAGTACGTAGTAAAAAAACTTATTAAATTTAGAACGAAATTAGACTCAACGGCCTTGCGATAGAGATTAAGTTGACCGCATAAAATTTAGATGTCACGGATGCATGCATGGAAAAATTGTTTAATGACGCTCCTTGACACAACTGCATGAGGTTTTAGTTCTGACGCAATGATAACTTCTTAAAGCGTGGACGTCATTACTGAGGTATCGTTGATATAAGAAGTATTTCGTTCCAAAGCTTGGTCACCTAACTGTTGTGGATTATACTGAGTGACGTTGACTTAATTATTTAAAATCCCATATCATTCTTAATAATTATTGCACCTACTCTAAATAATTGCATGAATGAAATACATCTGTCATTAACTAAAGCTTTATTCATGGTCGTTTTTAAATCTTGTTTAAAAAGAGCTCATTACAGGCCAGAAAAGTCTTAAGAACAGTGTCTACAATTATTATATTGTGACGGTAAATTAGGGATGAATTATTAATTCATTATGTATTAGCTTTCCGCAGCTTCACCCGCGTAGTTAAGGGAAAAGGTTGACTGTCACGAGTTTATCGTCACAGTTCCGGAATAGATGGGATTTGTGGAATAAAAATTATTCAATATCCTTTCTCAGGTCTTAACCTGTCTTTCTAAATTTCATGCAAATCGATCAAGGGGTTTACGCGTGAAAACGTCTCTTTGGGATTTATAATATTAAGAATTTAATGGTGTAATTTTTTGGTTCATTATGAGCACAGTCGTATTCAGTAAACTTACCTCATAAAACATGTACAGTGACAGAAGAACCTGTCCAGCGTTATATGCAACAAGGAGATTTTTAATTTGGAAAGGTTTTCTGTTGGCCATCCACATTGGCCCCGCTATGAGGACGAAGGCAAGGTACAGGACTACCATTATGAAGGTCGGTATCGGCGAATCGAAGAAAAACCATCCTTGGACTCTGGGATCTGTTAAAAAATGCTTCATTGTTTAAACTGATAGATATGTATAGAATAAATTCATATGAAAATAATTTGAGAATAACTTAGACAAAGGAGATTGAGATAAAAAGAAAATTGATGTATAAAAAGCTAGTTATTTTGCCAAACTTTCGTGCAGGAATTATTTAACTACACTACTTTTCAATTAAATTATATCAGTCATAATAGTAGACATTGAAACCTCATAAATAATCATTTATGCAGGTAAATAAATACTCATTTTACTGGTCCCTTCTTTATTTTTATGTTCAAATTAATACAAATAATTTTAAAACAGAGGCTATTAAAAATTTTAAATAAGTAAACTCAATCTAATGCAATAGATTATTGTTATAAAACGAACATCGTATCTTTTACATTTAAATTTACATTTAAACTTTGTAGAAAAGCAGCTACACATTTTTAGTTTTTATGGTGAAATTTACTACGTGAAGTTTATTTAGAGCAATTAAAATGTATTATTTTCACATTTAGAACTGTTGTAATTGTTATGCATAGTTATTACTGAAGGTAAGTTCACCGGAAAATATAAAATTTTAAACAATACTACGATATAATATAAATATTTTAGAGATTTACGTTGTAAATCTGATTTAACTTAAATAAGATAAAAAAACATACAAGCAAATTTTTCACGATATTTTCTACATGATATATCAATCCATCGTACGATGCAGATCCTGCACTTAATTAATGTTATGCAATACATATTAAATGAACAACGCATCTGCCATAAAGTATTCGGAGAAAGTAATGTTTTTACTGCGTTGTCGTATTATTATTATGAATTCATAAGGGTTTAAATATGTGGATACTTCGTAAAGAACCGTCCTGACAAGAAACGAGTTGGTGCGTAATTTGTGTCTTGTTAAAACGCGGATTAAGCAATACCTTACGTCAATGAATACATTGAAAAATGAAGAAAATCGATTTGCTTTAGGCTTTACAGAAAAACATAAAAAAGTCATCACGCTCGAATCACAAGCTGCAATAAAAAATTAAATTTTACTCGATGGCCACTTTTTCTTCTATTATACTTTCTAAATTAAACATTTTTTGGTGCAGTTGGCACGGGTACCTTCGTAGAAAGCAAAACTTCGACTACAATTTGCTCTTTCGATTTCTAATACTTGAGATCGATGTTAAGAGGTGTTACACTTATGTTTATTTAATCGCTGACAGGTGATGTCGTCTGTACGAATGTTTAACGGGTTACTGCCCGTACTGTAGGTAAGCTACTGCGTACCTACAGTTATCGGGAGAAAGTATTCGCTTCAAGTTCCATTCAAGATTATACAAAGCCTACTTAATTATATGCACTTCACAGAACATTACATTTTACAGATACTTCATTACATCATATTACAGAATATAATATTATATCTACATAATATCATGACGTACGTACGTATAAATTGAGATAAGAGATGATGTAGGTGCGTATGCGAATATTTTGAAATTGTTATGATGTAAATGGATTATTAATTGAAATGAAATTTACTGAAGTTCGAAAATTAAAATGCTGTAATTATTTGATATTAGTAATATTGGATGTATCATAATTTGTGTTAGGATCGAAAAGAGCTAAATGTACTGATTATATTGTTGATTTTATTTATAGAGTGAATCATTTAATTTTACATTTTTATATTAACACGCATTGTCATATTAATAATAAATATATAACAATAAAATTAAGTGCGAGAAATTAAATAATCTATACTGATATCATAAAGATTAACTTGTTTGTTTGTTTGAACGCACTAATCTTAGGAACTGCTGGTCTGATTTGAAAAATTCTTTCAGTGTTAGATAGCCCATTTACTGAGCAAGGCTATGGGTTATATATGAATCACGGGCGAACCGGGGCGAACCGCTTCTTATAACATAAGCTATATATTTATTTAAAAGTGTTCCCCGTTCGGTTGTTCTTATTCGATTCTCTATATATTATTATTATACAAAAATCTACAATGACACCCGTAAATATTAACTTTGTTTGTACCTATTTCTTGTCTTCTATTCTACATTATAAATTACTCTTTCATTGATGTGGATTGCATACAAAAATCATAATAATATGTAAATTTAAAAATTAAATCTACTAACTTTATTTAATTATCATTATTTAAATGAATTGAGTGTAAAAAATTCAAATAATTAAACTAAAAAAAGATCTTCGCATACTACTATTTACATTGTTTAAATATTTTTTAAGCATGTCTTAATAATTATTTAAATATTTAACATTTTAAAATGCAAACTACCTGCAAATTATCAGCATTCGACTAAAAAATGGTTTCACACGGAAGGGCTTTCAAAAAAAAAAAATCTACAAAGTCGGTGCACGCAGATGAAAGTTCTGAGGTAACAGCACAAGAGGTAATAGAACCTTCTCTTTTTTTGAATGTACGTTTTAAGCAGTTCCCTAAAGCAAACGAAACAAAAAAACAGTATACGCAATGTTTCCTTTATTATCTCAGTTTCCTTAGTTCAATAAACAAATTATTATTTTGTTTAAATATTTATTGAAACGCTCTACTTTCCTGTAGCATATCCTTACTTGTGGAAAATTAAACAATAATTATCTTTTAAGGCTCTCGTTGAGAAACATTGGACGATTCTTAGTACCAAATTAGCCTTCAAGATGGAACTTAGGGCATTGTTTTGTGACCTTAGTCATTATGTACCTAGAACCGCAAGCCGTTTTCAAGTCGTATGTCTGTTTCGACAGACGATTCGAAGCAGTTTATGTTTTGCTATATGAGTTTTATATTAAAAAAATGTATACGAAACGACATTTATTCTATACATGCGAATTTTAAAGTTAACGTGGTTTTTTTCTTTACAAGAAGATCTTTTCTATTTGTTTTTTTGTAATATTATTATATCTGTCAAAAAATACTTGGAAATAATTGTCAATACGCGTTTTTGAATTTTTAATACGTTATTGAATTAGAAATAGTACATGTACAGGCGTCGAGAGCGAATTAAAAATTTTGTCAATTCCGCGGCATGACATGACGTTTTAATATTGAGACTAACAACATTCCAAGAAGGAATTTCACAGGTGGCAACTTTATAGTGCTAATGTCAATACTTTCTTTCATCTTTGTTATTTCATGTCATGTTAGTATCGATCGTGAATGAAAGTGTTAAAACCTTAGCTTTATACAGCATAAATGTTTGACGATTATTAGTAAAGTGATGTTAATTCGACCCTCTTTAACGTTAACGTAAGATAATTGCTAATTTCAAATTGCTTAAAATAGACACTATATGTAGGTACTACGACATTTAAGACTGCAAGTAGATGTAGCCTTAACCATGACTTATTAATTACTTTCTGGTTCGCAGGAGGTTATGAAATTTATTATTAATATGGATTACGTTGGAAGTAACTTCTTTGTGTAATAGATCAAAATTTAGTGTCGATTATTTTTAAATATTTAATAAATGTGCCTACATTAAAGTATGATATTAAAAATATATTATGCACCTTTTAGTATCTAACGCTGTGTACATTTTTTATGTACTAAACCTTTGTTTATATATCAGAAAATTTTATGAGGGCAAAACGAGACTATATTTTGAGTACATATGTATATTTTCGAATCTTGTATTTACAATTTCAATGTCAGTTTCTTCGTGATTCAGACACGCTTTCGAATATAATCTCTTTATCGTCTTAATTGGACAGTTCGTCTAAAATGAACTTATTGTAAACATTATGAAAGTAAAAAAAAAATGGAAAGGCCACTTTTCCTATAATGTAATTACATTTAACTTTGCTGTTTTGCATTAGATACGATTATAACATAATTATTAATTTGCTAAAAAGAAATTTATTATATTATTATATTTGTTAATCAATAATTTTATGATTCCGTGCTTATTTATTTTATGCTTTATCCGATATTGAAATTGTATGATTTTTTTTTATAAAAATGTTTCAGACATTTTTTTAATACATTTATAGATATAATACGAATTGTTTGCTTTATTATAACATAAATATAAACAAAATTTAATCGACCTTAATGGAGAAAAAGATTTTTAGTTTATATTTGAATGTGTCAGTATTTATTTAAAATATTTTCCGTATTATATATTATGTACCTGAAACTCTTTCAGCTAGCACCCAGTATTTGTTGATGATTGTAGTCCAATTGTTGTCGGAATAGTAGTCATCTATCGCGATTTTCACGAAACCAGTCATTTTGACCAATGTCTATGTATCTATCACTCTGTCACTCGCTGAATTGTTCTATTTCACTGACACACACTACACACCACTATTGGTTTTATTCACCTTGATGAATCTCGATAACAATTTGCCTAGCAAAGTGTCACCTGAAACAAACAATATTATTCAATAATTTGGATTAAATAAAACATAACGTGTTTATAAGCGTCTAACAGACAAACATACTTTGATGCTACCGATACGTCTTGCGCGAATAAATCATCTTCGTCAGATAAATTTAATAATAATTTATGAGCACATCTCAAAAGCGAAAGCCTGTGGAAAGTGCGAACGCGCCGCTTCCCAAGTTACAATTGAATCGCGCGCCATTAGCCCGCCAATCGTGAATGTAGAGCCCCCCCAGTGTCACAAGGACGTAAGTACTGTTGCGTCATTGCAAATTGCGTTTTATTGTCATCACAAAAACGTAGACATTTCCGCACAATTTTCGGGCAAAGTCCATAGAGCTAGGCTTAGATCTTAGACGTTAGGTTATGTCATTTGATATATAAAAACTAATAAATGAAATAATACTCTTTGTTTGGCTCAACTATATTTTTTTTACTTTATTATTAAATTTAAAATTTACAATATTCGTTAGTGTGCAGAAGACGCGATAATGTCACAGAACGTAAAAACAATAAGTGTGCAAACAAGAGGTTGCTTAAAATAATTTCAGTCGTAAAATAACCTTCATGGGTCTCTTATTTTTATGTGAAATTTTGAAACCTGCAGCACGAAAGACACCTCATATTTTCAGTTTAGATCTATCGAATTATAGTACTTTTAAATTTTATTCATTTATTTATTCGTATAATTTATTTTATTTCATTTGGCAGCCTCCGCGTCAGTGTTTACATTTTTCAATAGTTACATGTAGGGAAATATTGTACTCCAGTGCTGTGGATGTTAAAGCTACTCTTGTTGGTATATCTCTATGAGTATATATATAAAATTCTTCTGATATAATGTTAGTTACCACTAAGGCAGAACGGCCTTTACCGGATCAGATAGTCGTTTTATAAAAATTGCTAATGAAAAGTTTAAGACTTTTAAAACCTTTTTTCCATTTTCAAAGAGATTTCTGTAACTATAGGAAAAATTATTTAAATATTATATATATTTCAATATCGATATCCTTCAGACGCAAAATTGGTTAGTGTTAAATTTTCTTGAACGAAAAGTCGCTAAACTCTGCTATAGTTTTTTTGTGTTTATAAATATAGATCTTCTAATGTTTTGACGGTGAAAATTACGTCCATTAACGTTGTTTGTAATTTTCATATCTTTATTAATCTATGTAGCGCATAGCACGAACTTTTGTCTCATAACATAAAACTTTATAATTACTAATAAAGCCTTTATTACATGAGATATTTCATAATGTTTTCGTTCGCTGATAACTCAAAATCAAACCGTTACTAACTACCATAATAAGATATTTAATGATGGCTATAAATGTTTAGTTTCTTATTAAAACGATGTGGTAACTCTAAATTACTAATCAGAACCTTAGGTTTGATTTCACAGATAAAATTATGATTAAAAAAACACAATCATCACATGGAAGGCAGCATCTTACAAATAAAAAAAAAATAAACAAAAAGCCTCAGCAAAAAGCATTTTTTTATATTGAGACTAGCCTAGAATATTATTGAAATATAATAAGTAGCTTTCCGCCTTCAGCTTTAGCGCGTGGTTAAAGAAAATTTTCTTAGTAATGAGATTTTTAACCGTGGTAAAAAGAAGCCCATGCTTCTGTTAGGCTCCTTATTACATCCAGACAACAATGTTATCATAAAATCGCTACGTTGTGACGTGAAAGAGAGACGAACAAACAAACACAAAAAAACTAACACATTTACATAATTATTAGTCAACATTGCATCGTTATTTATAATCGTTAGTAATTTGTATTTTTAGATATTAGTTCCGAATTCTTTAAATATCGATCTGCTCGGCAAAATCGTTCGTCTAATGCTAATCATAAATTTTTTGCAATTAGGCTGATTTCTAAAATTATTTTGCAATGTAATAAGAACTAGAACAATTTTAGAACGCAGATTCAATTTACGTTTCAAAATATACTAGACTCTTGAGCAAAAATCGAATGCTCAATTTTGGGACTTAGTTCCAATCTATTAGACACTTTAGTTTTCTTTGAAACCAACAAAAAATTGCATTGTACCATTCCCACCGATCTTGCTTTAGCAACAACATAGTTACCAAACGATGTTCCTAAATACAAAAGAGGTTCTTGATTTGACTGCATTTTTTTTTTTTTGTTTTCTAGATAACTCTGTGGGTTTACAACCAATTGACGTGATTCTTTTTATGTTTGATTCGAAAATTTAATAGGAAATAGTTGTCATTTAATTCCATTCAAGAGTTTGGGGGAAATGGGGAAATTGGGTATTGTCTAAGACCTTTTTGGTAGAAACATATAATTTTTACGATACACTTGTTAAAACGTTGCCATTGGCGAAATTTATTACTTTATCGCCAAACTAGTTCATAAAGTCTACCGATGGAATTACCAACGAGTAACACTGGACTTTTTCAAACACTAGATGTCACTGTAAGCAAAATGAAGCATGATATTTTTTATTTAAATAAATAATTAAATCGCAACAAGAACAATATTATATAACTACCTTTCCTTCCTTTGCTACCTTTATTTATTAAATATAATTGTATGATAAGGACTTCAATTGTACTTGGATTGTGGCGAGATGTAAAAATACATAAATACTAAGCATATCATAATGCTCGAGCTTGCCGCTAGGTGGCGTCCCACTACTTTCCTTGCCTCGATTCCAATAAACTCGCCAAATCGCTTAATCAATGTCAAGAGCATTTTTGTAGGCGTTTAATTTTAAAACCTTTCAGCATTCTTAACATACCTTTAGACATCACATGAAAGAGGATATGAAAGAGTAATGCAGATAAGGCAGTTTATTTATTTGAAATAAATCTATATCTTAATAGCAAAAGTTTTTATATGAATATGAAGAAAAAAGATAACAATTTTGCACACATTTTTACCGCAAGTATTTTTGTTTTAATTGTATGATATACATACATTTATGCTGTTCAGCTTTCAAATAAAAAAAGAATTATCATAATCGGTTCCTCCAGTAAAAAGTTATGAGGCAACAAACAAAAAAGACACTACAATCGTCTTGAGAGCCTCCTCCTTTTTGTTAAATACGAATTGAAAAGACTGTAAGACATAATGTAAAAAATAAATAAAGTAAAACAAAAATTTTATGTAATTATAAAATCAGAGATTAATTAAATATCAAGCGAAATATAAATAACGTCTCTTTATTTCACATTGAGCAAACATTACAAAACGAGTATTATTATATTTAAATTGTAGGAGTAATTAAAAACGGATAAAAGTCTTTATTAAACTTTTTGTAGTTGTAACATATTCATTTGATTTATTTATAAAAAATGATTACATATAATCTGCGTTTTATTCCACTCTAATTTCTTACAAAAGCTATAAAAAGCCACCAAAGAAAAATTCAAAATAACGGACTTCTTGGGAAAAAGTAGCATCGCAAGATTGTATCAAAACATAATGAATTAAATTTAATTTTAACAACTCTCAAACAAATGTTCTTGTGAAAATATTATTTGTGTGAGTTCTCATGAATGTAATTATTGAATGTTGTTTTTTAAATTAATCCTTTTTAAGCTAATTAGGATAACGGAATACCTTTGCCATATTCAAACTTCATAAAAACGAAATTTTAAATATACTGCCTTATAAAATATATTTATTTTTAAAGAATATACCTTCAGCACGATTTTAAGTTTCAATAAAAACTATACTAATATTAAAATTATGAAGATTGTGAATTTTGTGACATTGCTGGAGGGTTAGAAGCTACTGGACTTATTTAAAACTTATTATACCTTTGTTTGTCCCCTGTGCTTGTCTTGATTTGTACGTAATCGCTGAGTTCTATAGGCTGTATATTTGTACCACGAGTGCAGCCAGAGTAAAGAGCTTGTTAAGATTATTTTTAATTACTCGTTTATTAACATCACCTGGGTGTTTTAAGTTTGTATGTAACCGGCTCCTTTAGTCTCGTTTTTGACCCACTTGAAAGATTTATATTTAATTCTATCTTTGTACACATATCAACGATCGGTGACAAAAAATTCATGATTTTATGTTATAATTTCCTTACTATGTTTATGAGTAAGTGAGGTTTTGAGGTAAGAAGTGTTTTTGTTCTTTTTAACCATGGTCTTTTATTATTTTAATCTGAGTAATAATCAGGCAAAATATTACAGGTAATATTTACGAATCGAAAGTCGCAATACTTATCGAATCCCATATATTGTAGAACACATAAATACAGGCGAGAGACAAAAACCCGTAAACAATTTACTAAAAGTGTCTTTACGCTTTAACCATAAACGCTACGAGCAAAAAATTAACATCGCATTGTGAAAGGTTAGACGTCTTTCTTAAAAAAAAAAAAATTTTTTTGATAAAATTATACTAAGATGTTAATACGAATATACTAAATGAACGCACCCAATTCTATAGTTTTTGCTTTTGGTTCGCTTATCTGTCTCACAATGTTCTTTTTTTTTCTATTGGCCGGCCGACAAGTAGTGTCCTCCCGAAGTAAACTATATAGTTCTATTGTGAAATCCAGTTGTTTAATTGCCACATACCACAAAAAAACCTTTATAAGTAACAAATCCTATCCTATTCTACTAATCTTTCCAATGCTGCTCCTTCACGCAATAACTACTGAACCGATTGCAATGAAATTTGGTACGTAGATAGCTGGAGAACTGGAATAACATATAGACAACTTGTTATCCCGATTGACTACGGGATACGGACTTACGCGGGTGAAACCGCGGGGCGCAGCTGGTTAATTATGAATGTATAAAAATATTTCAATTTTACTATAAGGCCATAAAAATTGCAACTTGTTTATTGATGTCAAGGTTTATATTATGGGTCTCAGAACAATAACATAACTGACTAACCGATTGTAAGCAAAACAATTGTATATGTTGGTTTAGGAACAAACACCTACCTTCCGGCTCTTTTAAGCGAAGTGCGTTAAAATATTATAAATATTTACGACTACATCTAATAGTCTATTAAAATCATAATTGCCAGTTAACATTCCCAACATAAGATTACACACAATTGCTAAATATAACATTACAAGCGATCAGATTTTAAAAACTCAAGAAAACAAGTTTCTATTATTTCCAGTCAATAAATCTGTCTAATGAAGTAATTCCTAACAAAACTTTAAATCTATATCGCAAAGGATCCGAATAGAAACTGGGTTGTAACTCACATGCGAATAAGATATAAATCTCTGTTGCAATAATATACAAGTGCACCTAATTAATAATCATTTAGATGCTACACTCGTGTGCTATATAAACATAATAAATCAAGGTGCGATAATGTTCGTCTATGTGCATTTTTATTGCGTGATATTTATAACAATTTTGTATTAACAATGCGTCTTGCATACATACAATTATATTCTTTACTATTTAAATTGTATAAGTAGACATAACGCTTTAATTTTAATTATATTGTTAATCAGTAAGTACCTGTGTTATGGCTATAGTTAATGATACTTCTTAGGACAAAAATGGATTTTGTCTAAAAAAGTCAACATCTAAAAATTAATGTTTTCAATTGAAAGGTTTGAGTGTACATAATTTATAGATAAATATTTTAGGCTAAGTGTACGATCAATGGAAAATGTTGCATATAGGGGAAAACAATGTTTTTGTGAGGGCTAAATTTTATTATTCATCTAAGAGTGAAATAATATAATAGCATCAAGAATCTAATTAAAGTAATGAAAGGCGTTTCAATTTACAAGAAAATATAAGAAATGTGACCAATCAGTAAATTAACGTATTTTCCGCGAACAACTGAAATTTGCCTAATGTCAAAGGAAATGTAAGAGACTCGTTAAAATACATATTTAATGATTATAAGACAAGTTACAAAGAAGAAACAGCTGCAACAACACTTTGACGTCTACATACTGTAATATAGCTGTTTCGTCAATGCTAATTTGGTAATGTCAAGTTCAACATAATTATGTATTGTTCGCAAAACAATTGCCGGTTTTTATTAAATTAGGTATGAAAAAATACATTGTTGTTTGAGATAAATACATTTTGACGAATCAAAATAAAAACGGCGGAATTAGTTTTTGCGATCATTAATGTGACATTATATTTCTCATTATTTTACCTCTTATTACATATATTATATGACATTTCTAAGCAAGCTTGTCTAATAGACTGCGGAAGTGATAAATGCCTAACTAAAATGTAATGGAGTTGTTTAATATTTTTTCTGTTAAAAAAATTTAAATGCGGTAAAGCATTTTTTTTCAAGACGTCTACGCTCGGTTACGTGACTACGACTCTACGCATTGCACTACGATCTAATGTTATACCGTAATTTGTCTCGATAATGTGGTCTTTGTTATTTCTTATTAAGCGAAATATTATATTGAAATTGGTCTAAGGTTTGGTGGAGAACAAATTTCGAGTATTATATTTATGTCAACTAAATCTTAATCCAACTATTTAACTTATATTCTAATGAATTTGACAATGAAATTCTGCATGAAAAGTATTAAATTTGGTGTCGTATACTAAAATGCCTATACATTACATTATAATATTATGAAACTTCGAAAACATTAAAAGATACCAAGCGGTTACATATCAGATAGTAATATCGTCTTCTTCACAAATCTCACATTTTAAAGAGAAAAGGGATTGTTACATAACATAGTTTGTAGATATGATTTCTCAATGTTTTTCTCAGTATTATTGCACCTATGCATTGAAGCGATCGCATTAGCATATCACGAGTTTCCTAGAACGCTAAAATCTGATTTTCAAGTCCTTGGAATGTTAGCAATATCCTACAATAGCGTGTGTATATTTACACAACATATTGAATATCCGACAATATTTAACTTTGCGGATGTCTTCCGTACAAAAAAAATTAAATAAATAGGTCATATGCTATATTATTACGTAAAAAAATTTGATTTGTGGTGGAAAACGAATTACATTGCAATTCTAAAGAATGTCGATTGGGCTAATAACGTTTGTTTTGTTTATTTGACTCAGTACAATTGAAATTTGTAGTTAATTATACTTATTAATGGTCATTGATGCGTGCATTTAGTATTTTATTATGTTATTTATAAACGCTGTTTTTATTTGCACTTGACGATAAACACACCAGTCCTTGTAGTATCTTTTTATGTCCAAACAGGCAACTGCGCTGGTGGTTCACCTCATGATAAGCGATCACCACCGGCCCATAAACCTATTCACAATATTCGAAAGTTGGCTTGGCTATTATGATATCAAAAACTTATAATCTAGTAAGGTAGTGGCTTTGTATAAGGTCACTTACACGCTTGACTACCCGTCTGCAAACATTAGCAACGAACCGTAAGAATCCTTCAAGATTTCCCAATTTACTGCTGAGTACACTAGGAATAGTGTGGCGTGTTGACAGTGACCTAAACATTACTTTAGGTACACACTACCGAGGCTGCCCGTTTTAGTTAGCGGAAGGTCGAATTATGAAATTGAAACTCATTATTCACATGCATTTTCTTATACACGAATGAAATAGCGAATCTAGTTGAAATTAAAACCATAGAAAGAGAAAGTCAGTATAGCATTGAATTATTTCGAGATTTTATATTTTATTGGTTGAAGCTAATGAACTTGATTCAGATAACTTTAAGCATTCAATAAGGCATATTAAATAAAGAGTACCTAGATAAGAAAATCACAATACATCCAAACTGAGTAATGTAAAAGGCGAGTAAATAATCTGCTATTTGCCTATTATGTTAAACTCGAACTCAAACTCAAACATTTCAGCACTTTTGAATCGTCATAACATAATTTTGCCCTTAACCATGGGTTCGTTTTTTTTCTATAGTAGGCTTTCTGAAATAATGCATTTTTAAAAATGGGTTAAGTATTATAAGCACTACTAAAGTCATACGTATTCTATTGTAAAAGCATATACTTTGTACCACAAACGCATAAGCAGATTGATAAAGTAAGATATTTAAATTATACGGCCAACCATTATATATTATGATGTTGATAAGAACAATTCTAGATTATTCGCAACAATTTCTGGGTTCAACGTATTTTGCATAATGAATAAATAATTTAAAGGCATAGTAAAATATCTGCCTCTTAGAATAACAATAATGAAGACTTATATAATAGATATGAATAATATTTCATGATTCAATTGTTGTCTGTAACAAGAAAAAATATTACTAAAATAAATGCTACTTATTACGTCCAAATTTCGTTTTTTCTTGTTCTTCACATAGTTGATAAACGAATAATAAGTAAATTTCAATATTGAAATTTCTTATGTCTGGAGTTATAAGAAACCTAAAAATATATTACAAAAAGGTGGAGCTATTAAAGCTAATTTATATTCAATATGAAACCATAGAAACAAAAGTCACGAAGCTCAAACGAAATAATCTCGTATCTATCCAATTTAAATAATTATTGATATGTGTTGTTTTTTTTTTTCTATTTTTTTTATGGTATTGCAAGCAAAAGAGCAGGTGGGCCATCTGATTAAGTGGTCGCCGCCCATAAATATTTGTAACACTGGTGGTGTTTGCCGGCCTTTAAGAGACATATATGTTGTAATTTTTTCACATATTTATTTATTTATTTATTTAAATAAAGGCTTACCAACTAGATACATAATTTCTTGTTAAAACTATTAAAACATTA
>NC_052114.1:3069673-3082658 GCF_012273895.1 Zerene cesonia
CTGTAAAAGTAATAAATGTTATTTGCAATTAACAATTTTCTTTTTTCTTTATTACAATATTTATGGCAAGACTAGGTATAAAAAATCATGTTACTTGCACCATTTAAATAGAATAGAGGAAGAATAAACGGATTTTAACGATTTTTAGTTTGTTGGGTTTGTGTGTAATAAAATTTTATCATTTAAAAAAAAATACCTTAATTCCACCTATAACTGGAGTGGTCTGGTATAAGTAAATAGTTGCTACTACACCCTACGATGTTGGGCAAGACCTTATTTTAATGCGTTTTTTATTATAATTGAGATTTAACGTACATAGTTAAAAAAATATTTGAGACTCGAAAAAAACCTTAAATTGAATTAAACCTACATTGGTCATACCGCAAGACGCAACTGCTTCAATTGATGATGGAAAACATTATGTTCAAACCGACATAATATCACAGACCAGACCTTGGCTAATGGGTTATAGCTAAGATATACCATATTTTTGGGAGGATAATTTTGAGATTTTTGGTAGAAATAGTTAAATAAAATCTGATTGGAATTCATTACGTAGTTTGATTGAAAAATATGTTTTCTAGAGTATATTTTGTCAAATTCTTAATAAATAATCGATCCCTTCGAAAGAGATGCATACCAATAATCCAAATTTAGTAGTTAAATATCTAGACGGGCGATGGTGTATGATGCTTTAACTAAATAATGGAGTAATTTGAAGTAAATACTCTTCTTAAGTGAATAACTCTTTTTTATTTAATTAACCGTGTTCACTTGTGACCTACCGTAAGCGAAACGCATTTAACATTTATTGATAAATAAAATATTTAAATTTTATATATCTCTTTTTTAACAGAACATTTGTTAGTCTGGAAGATATTGTTGCCTAGACTGGCATTTGTACATTGGCTTATATTTACGTGTTTCTGTGGCTATTGTGTGAGTAATAATATAATGTATCAATAAATAAATAATTAATATTCAAACATTTCTACTATGGTAGCAGTAATAATACAACATTGGAACTGGTTTTTAAAAAAGAATGTGTTTTTAGCATAATGTGACCGTCGAAAATACTGGAATGATATTTACATATCGTTCTAACATAGGCGCAATCAATATGAATAACTATCTGCGCCCCGCGGTTTCTACCGCGTAAGTCCGTATCCCGTAGGAATATCGGGATAAAAAGTTACCTATATATAATTCCAACTGTCCAGCTATCTACGTACCAAATCTCATTGCAATCGGTTAATCAGTTTTTGCGTGAAAGAGTAACAAACACACACACACATCTTTACAAACTTTCGCATTTATGATATTAGTAGGAAGTAGGATATTAACTACTAAAGGTCCGTCCCAAATTCGTCCGTGCGAATATGGCCTGTGTTTGAAATCAGTTAAATTGTTTTTGAGTAAAAACTTTATAAACATACATGCAAAAACATGATATTTGTATCTCTTTATAAAATAAGTTAAGATAATTAAATTAATTGAGTTGTTTGTCTACACTAATTTACATAGAGGTAAAGT
This sequence comes from Zerene cesonia, assembly GCF_012273895.1. Lineage (NCBI taxonomy): Eukaryota > Metazoa > Arthropoda > Insecta > Lepidoptera > Pieridae > Zerene > Zerene cesonia. The sequence continues at coordinate 3,071,207 of NC_052114.1, forward strand.
TTGTGACATTGTAAGGCTAATCTCTGAATTTTAAATTATTTTACCTATAGAAAGCACCGTTACCTGTATGTGTCCTAGCTATATTTTCTAGCTGTATTTGTCTGTCTGTATCCCGGTTTAACCCTTGAGGAGCCAGAATACCGGAATTAATATAATGGGTAATTAATATAAAGATATAATATAATTTTACATCATTACTCACTCAATCACAGAATAAGGAGTTTTCATATTTGAAATCCAGTGTATCGCACAAATACAGAATCACAAAACTTTGATGCAAACATTTTGGCTTTTGTTAAAAATAAAATAAAAACGTGATGATTACTAGTGCAGCTACAAAACTATCTTGAGGATAACTGAATTAACATCTTATTGTATAGAAGCGACTTATTCAAAATTTACTTTTTTGCTAAAATGAAGATATGTACAAAATTTCCCACGGATATACAAGCTTCTTCGATTCTACGAACGTTTATCATGCTATGATTTGACCATACCATATGCCTAGCAAACGCACGACGACACAATTTTCTCGATCCGTATTTTCGTGTTCTGATTGTTTATGCCTATTTCTCTATTATGGATAATTTTACGATCTTAAATTTTTGTCTGAAGCTATTTTGCTATAACACTTACCGATTTGAAGAAAATAGCTAACGTTTTTTAACCCTTACTCTCGAATCAAATTTTTCCATGGGCAATGGGGACAATGGGGAATTTTGAAAAGATGTTATTAATTATATTTTAAAAATGTTTGCTTACTTTCACCTGGATGGGACTTTAAGTACCTTCTCTCCTCTCTACTCTTATACATTGCACGAAAATGGTTAAATTAATTCTCGCTTGACCAAGATATGTTGTCTGCTAGTTAGTCTTATATTGACGCGATTCTAAGGTTAAAAAATCGTTGAAAACACTTTTACTACATCTGTATATTTTTCGCAACCTGGTGCTAGTTTTCGCACTCAAAAACTAATATGTACAAGTTATTAAACGCACCTGTGGTAGCGTACTAATGTTGAATATGAACGATTTGATAATTTGTTAGTGTCTCTTGTCCAATTTCAGGAACCGAACGGGACCCAACAGGACCGAATTCAACATTTTTACCGTTAAATATGTTCGTGATACCTGAGTACTATTGGCTACATATGTACCAAGGTCTAGTTCTAAAATAATATATTTCGAATGAGAACCTTTTCAAACTCAAACTCAAACATTTATTTAATCAATTAGACTTCTTATAGCAGCTCTTTTGAATCTTCATAACACTGTTTTAAAAACATTTTGCCCATGCATTACGACTTACTTATTCCGCTAATCATATCTGACCATCAATAGAAGGAGCTTATGGAAGACAAGCATGGGAATTTGATCAAGAGTGAAGAAGAAAGAAAATTGGACAGCTATTTAATCTTCATGCGTATCAAAGTTCACACAAAGACAGGACGAAGTCTGGTGGGTCAGATAGTAATACAAAGACGTTGATGGTCGATCAAGCGACTCTTACTCTAACACTCCGCCATGTTCAGAAGCGCTAATTTTGGCGGGACAGCGGACACGCTCCTACTCGACCTATGCCAACAATATTTTACGCGGCCAGGAAATTTTAATAATATATAGCGTTTCATATTCGTTTGAATGTCATACAGAAATCGTGTAGATATTAGAAACTATGCAACTGTAAATAATTACTCAATATAAAGCTGTATTTAAAACCAGCTTCTAGTAGCTTCGGTCACTTAGCCAATAGTCACAAAAGCAGAGAAAAGGAAGCGTCAGTGGAACATATTTATTAAAAAAGTACCTACACAACAATTTAATTATTAGTTTCATAGCATTTAAACGCTTTATAAATGCTGTAAAAAATACGACTCAACTAAATTATTCTGAAAAATAAAAATAGCTTTGTGTGGAAATCTTGGAATCAAAAATACAATATATTAAACGTATGAATCACAATTCTCATCACAAATATAATTTTTTTTGTTATAGACTCAGAAAAATATGTTCACGTCACGGTCTAGAATAGTTTTACTATGGGAATCGCTGCAGTAACGTGTAATTATAATTCATAAATTATCATAATCTAATTGAAAATGTTTCATAATTTTGATTTTTAATACTTACATAATCATATCATAATCTTTTGACCTCAACATTGTGTTAGATAATTAATTTTCACAAAAAAACTTTGAATGAGAAGCCTCATGTGTAATGAGGCTTTGAGGCTTTGCATGATGTTTGCAAATGATAAAAGGATAATAAAAAACGATTGAACGACTCAGTGGAGGACCTCGGACTTAAAATTGATAAATCGGTTCGTTACCAGACCAGCGTGCAAGAAATAAATTCATTTTTCTCAATTATCTGCGCATGTGGATAACACCACCACTGCTCAAAACAGTAAAGGAAATCATCGTCAGGAGGCATGTCCAAGAATCAAAAATTCGACAACATGTGACATCTGCCAACCCACATTTGGCCAGCGTGGTGAGTTATGGCTTGTGTCCTAGCAGTCGAAAGTTCTGAGCTAACAAACGCAAAAAAACAGTCGAATTTAGAATCTTTTTTTAGGTTGGTTGTAAAAAGCTCTGCGCATTTGGTATTATTTGTAATTTGAAAATAATTAATGAAGGAAACGCGTTTGAATAAAAACCTTAATCGCTTATGATGGGGACTTCCCTGTACACAATTGATAATTTAAGTGTTTTTATTTTAGTGTGGGTATTCTTTTACTAAGGATTATTGTTGGAAAACATGCAATTAAAGTTTATAAACTTCGTTTTTTTTTTCGATTTATTAGCTCTTAAATATGCATGACGATGCTTTTAGTCACACAGTTTAACTAATCTAAATAAATTAAGAATCTTCCCATACTCAGTTATGGAAAAATTTATTGTGATACTAATAGTTTTATAACAAAACCATTTTGTTAATTTTTTACTAATTTATGCCTTTTGAAGTGAAACTTCTTTAGAATCGTTGTGATTTCAAACCTGATGCAACGGAAAAACGACAAGTAAGAGACGCAAATACAAAAATGTGTAGAATGAAGCCGGCAATGAGTGAGACAGAAATATACATACTATTTTATATTACTGAAGTTTCACTTCTATTGTGTGTGAATCGCAGACACACCTTTTTTGTGTTAATGGGAAGGAAGTATTGTTATGAAGTACCTTAAATTTATTAATTATTTCCTTTGTATTGATAATTTATAAATCGTATTCTGTAATACAAAAATGACGAAACAGAACCAATTTTACGAGCACCTTATATCATACATAATAACCAAAACATTATACCACAGATAATGCTATACTAGTACGAGTAGGTACTGTCTTCAAAGAGGAACTTTAACAATTTGATACGCGTATACACAATATCGAAATGTAATCGTTGCATGGAACACTCTTGCAATAATGTTGTAGGACTGCAAGGGTTTGCCAATAGGTCGTAATAAATTCACTTACGTTATTACAGGTTATGTAAAGTAATTATAAGATATGAGAATCAAGCGTCATGTTCGATCATTTAGTTGTTCATTTTAGTAACTAAATATAAAGGCATTTTGCGTGGGTTACAAGTCAATTACAATTTCAGTCAGCTCTTCCAAGTGCAGCCAATTCCACACTTTTTTTTATAAATATTGCTTGACGTGCGAGGAAGTGGGATCTTTGTACCCTTTTCATGCGAGACTTTTTTCTTATACTACAGGGACCAGAACTACGCTTTCATCCCATCAAATCGTACTATACCTTCACTATCGCATAATTGTCAACAAGGTGATTATACTTACACCAGTACTTCCTATCTATTCGCCATAATCTCAAAAACTATTAACACAATTATATACTAAAAATTAACACGCTTGAAAATCACAGTTCTGAAGGATACCGAAGCCTGGCAGGTCTAACGTCGTGTAGAACACTACACATCAAAGATTTTGTTCAAAGTTCAACATAAGTTTTCCTTGAAATATACCTGACAGAAAGAGCCTTGGATGAGTGGATAAGATGATCTTATGACTAGGAGTAACGAAATCCAAAGATTTGCACGTGAGATTCGTCAGATTGGATTCTGTGACCCAGAGCTTGACTGCACTTTAAAAAATAAACACGCTTCTATCGAAATTAAGAAAATGTTATATGGAAAAGCTCATACCTTTCATAATAAACAATGTGTTATTTTAAACAAGGAATTAAAAGAATAACGCTGATAGACATTATATTAAAATTCCATAAACTATTAGGTAATGAACCTGAACTTGACCTTCCGTCGGTAATCTTGCGGCAATTTATTCAATAGAAGTAACAAAAAGACCCGAGGAAGTAACGCAAGCAAATATTAATGATATTGCTTATATAATATTGAAATAAACATGTACGGTGTCATTGTAATTATAACAGGGTCGAGTTCAAGCTGTGACGACAATACGTCGTAGAGAACAATTAGATGCTACACAATACGTATATTTTTTCAAGTAATAATATCAAAATTATATTCATTTTAGTTCTAGAATGATCAACCAAATATTTGGTTATAAAAGTGATTGCTACCTGTTATTAGGTATATTTATAGCCAACTTCTATGAAATAATAGAAAGGTCACATTTTTGGGAATGAACACGAGAGAGATACACAAAAAAAAACAATGGGTACGTCCATGGTTCTACAATTGCTCTTTTATTCATGAAAAAGAAAAATCATATTCAGAAAGGACGGTGAAATCAACAACCATTCAATTATATAAAATATAAAGATGTCTTTCACTAACGTAAACTGTCTGCAGATACAAGAACAAATTGAGAATATCTAACATGCTAAATACTCGACTAAACAATAACAATAACCTTGTATACATATTCACATTGAGAAGTGCATTAACTCGCAAAAGACCCAACGACCTTTAGTGACGCAGTTTCTTTCCGCTAGAATATGCACAATGAGCTAAGTCACATTATTTCCCTCGTTCTCCACGAGTAACTAACAGTTCAATCTCAAAGGATTCAGGACGATAGTGGCCACAAAACGAGCCGGTGACCTGTCCAAACGGAATCCATCTGATGTGGTGCAACCGGCGTCCGGTCCAATGCTGCAACCCAGCCTTTCTAGAAATACGTGAATTAACGGAACGAGATTTGAGACGCAATTACAAACGGTAAAACTACACCTAGGTATATTTGACTTTCATTTACTTCCAGAAGGACAATTAATGAGTAATCTTTGTTGCATGACACAACATAAACTCGCAGGTGCGGTGGGTATTTGTATCTTAATTTATGTCATAGAGGTCAACTTCGATTATGGTGCACGCATGTTTCAAATGCATAATATTTTTATAGCCAAAATTAAACTGTATAGATAAGCAGTATTCCGCGTAGTCATATGAAATGATACAGTTTCAATGTTTGTCTCACATAGTTCTCGAGTTTAAAGCTATGTCTGTACTAATTTCGTCTAAATCAGTTCAGTGGTTTAGGCAAAACAGACTTCACTTCGCACATTCATTAATATTAAATAGGTACGAAAATTATTAAACCGCCGCCAGAAAACGTAGACCCGGCTTCCCATCATTATTTAACGTATTTTATCTTCATTTTAGAAGTTTAGACTCCATTCGTTAAATAATTGTAACATATAAACGAATCAAATAACAATGAAGGATAATGAATTGTTTTGACAAAACTCATATTTTTGCATATTTTTCTATGCAATATTTCTGGGAACATTCTAGGATAAGGCATTCGACGTATACTCCTAAATCATAAAGATCTTTAATTTACCGGTACATATATTCATTATATTCGTTAAAAACTATCAAGAACATATTTTGATTCTAGATTACTTTTAGATAAATGCTTTTCTTATGGCTCTTCACACAAATGTGCTAACGGTTGCATTTTCATTGTTAAGGTCACAGCGAATAATTTGTTTAGATACACAACTGCACACTGCGCAGTTTTATCTAACTTTAAAGAAAATAAACTCATTATCTCAATTACGATAAATGATAGAACTAGGAGGAATAGCAGCTAAATAATAGCTACTTCACTACATAGTAGAAAACAAAGTCACTTTCTCTGTCCCTATGTATGCTTAAATCTTTCAAGCTGCTCGACGGATTTTGATGGGGTTTTTTTTAAAAAGATAAAGTGATTCAAGAAGAAGGTTTATATGCATAACAATATCTATTAAACTACGCCGAATTTAACGCGTGCGACAAATGATTTCACAAGAACAATAGCTCCTTACAAAACTACTTAAAAAATTTCGCTTTAATTATTAGCATTATAAAAAAATCTTTATAAATACCTGCTTTGTTCCTACCACGACTAATTATTTTATCCTACGAATAGTATAAATGCGAAAGTTTGTAAGGATGTGTGTGTGTTTGTTGCTTTTTCACGAAAAAACTACTGAACCGATTGCAATGAAATTTGGTACGGAGACAGCTGGATAACTGGAATAACATATAGACAACTTTTTATCCCGATATTCCTACGGGATACTGACTTACGCGGGCGAAACCGCGGGGCGCAGATAGTATTATATAATGAAGTGTCTTCGTATCAAAACTTTTGTCTTAAAATTCTTATTTAACACATGTTGCGTTTATTCTCAATGATATTATTAAGGTACATAACATCCAAGCATTCGTAATTTTTTTAACTTTATCGAACTTTATTCGAACACAACTTTCGATGTTTTGACTCAACTAAGAGAGTGTTGGCTGGTTACACCCGTAAAGTATTATGTTATCTGCGGTACACCAATAAAAATAAATAAAATGATAATTAGCCAACACTTAAACATGAAGATGGACATGTCGGTGTCGCGACGTCATCTTCTATTGCACAAGATTCAATCGAAAATTTAACGTAAGTTACAACGAAAGGTTTTTTTTATGCAGCGTTATGGTAAATGAAAACTTGCTGTATGCATTGCGCCGAGCAGAGCATCTAGCATACGTATGAACGTTACGTAACATGTAAATGCTTGAAAATTGACAACCCGTATTGTACAATTCGTAACATTACAGGACTTTGAAATGTGGTGTACACTAGAGCATCTAGAAGCATCTTAATGTTAATACTTCTGTTGTTTCACAACAGCGAGTCGAGCCGTTTGTCTATGTTTGAAGAGAGCAGAACAAAACAAAAATTAACATTGGTATGTTTCAAGTGTATTTTTAACAGTTTTGATTTTGATATGTTTTCTTGTGTAACTTGTTGTGAGAGCTGTACTCAGGCCGCTCGTAATTGATCATATTGGAAATCTTTAGGGTGACCTTAGGCCAGCAGCAGACGTCTTAAAATATCATATTTTCCATACATACTTATTACCTGTTCATTTGAGTCATGTGAACCAGATATAAAACTGTCGCGAGTTTTAAAAATACATTTTCCTCATAACCTATTAACCGTTACACAATGTTGTCGCAGTTAAAATCTTGATTTTTCATACTATAATATTTAACCCCCTCCCTAGACATAAGATTAAAAAGTAATAAGCGATATATGCACGCGCGTTGTCGCAACCTGCCCTTGGCACACTAAGTGACCAGTCGACCGCAAGGTAAGTTCGACAACCGTACGCAAATACGGTATTTTTACGGAATTTTATTAAATACTAAAGCTCTAAAGATGCGCGTAATACACTAAAAATTTGACGTAATTTCTTTATGGGCATGTGAAGTTAAAAAAGATGATGGTAAAACATTGTGATAACAAAAATAATTAATTGCAACATGCAAAAAGAGACAAAATCTTAAGTATCAACAAATTGTTTTGAAATAATAAGTGAATGAATGTAAATATAAAAAATACATAATTTTTTTTTTTATTATTTTTTTTTACATACTAGCTTCCCGCCCGCTTTGCTCGCATAGTCGCAGGAACGATTTCCTCGTCTCCTTAATTTTTATTCATATATAATATCTGTCATAAAAAATATAACTAAAGTTATAGGACAAAATATAAACCGCTCTTTTTGAAATGTAAACAAAATAGTAAAATAAAGACATGATTACAATTGCAAAACAACTGGAAGATATTAAACGTGGTATGAAACAATTAGCTTTGAGAGTCACTAGTACCTTATCCTTCACCTAAATATTCTTTTATAATTTTAAATAACATACTCATGGGTACGTGACTAATTCGGCACATTTCAAAACTGGCACACTAGATATATCGCATAGTTACGACTGAAGAAGTCACAGTACTATCATACACACATTAAGTTTGACTCTACGGTTTTAGAGTTGACATATGCGAAAATTTAGTTTCCTCTGCAGTACTCTCTCGTAAAAGTTCGACGACATGTGACAGTCTACCAGCACTAGGCTAGCCGGCTTGGAGGATTATAGCTTGAAGGCCATAGGAGACCCACATTAATCATGTATATGATGATCTCGGGCTGATAATGACTATGGCAGTAATAATAATTATATAATTAAATACTTAACTTACCAAACTACACAATATGTATTTTATAATATGTATTTCACCTAGGGTAACACGGAAAAAATATCATATATTACCTATACTTAACTATTATAAAATATTAATTAATTTCACTTATGTTTCTCGATATTTTTTGTTTTTCCTTCATTAAAATATATCGATATGCAATCAAACTAAAAACTGCAAAACTAATTTCTATGCAGTAATTTCGAACGTATATTTTACAAAAAGTTGGACCTATTAACAATTACGTAGATTGAAACGTAAACAGCCATTTTTAGAAAAACGACATATATTCTTTGTAGTTGATATTAACTGAATATTAAAATTAAAATCTCGGAAATTCCCAAGCACATAACATTGAATAATGTATTTTCCACGATTACCTTAGTAATGATATGTTTTGATGCAGTAAATGGTCCACAATCAAGATGATGATATTGTAAAAGATAATGACATAACATTAAAGCTTGTTATACATAGATATTTATTGAATCATAAAAATATTGTAAGTAACGAAGTATCTATCTGTTTTTGTTCTGTCTAAGATTTATCAGGAAGATTTGGATGGATTTCGACAGTTATATAATTATGGATGTAATTTTGGTGTAATAAATATAATACTCTTTTGATCAAAAATTACATTTAAATACATTTTTCAGCTGACTACAGAAAAGGAGGAGGTTATCAATTCGAATGTATTTATTTATTTATCCTATAACTATCCTTTATCCATTACCTTATCACTTACTTACCTCACCCCACCTCCTCACTTTTTATTAGGTGAATCCATTTTTATGATTATTTATTCATTTGATAATTACTGGTGCCTGCCACATGATCCCATTTTAATTTGATCTAGTTCTGACAATTTTAAGGCGGTATGGCTTTTTGTTAACGAGTTATTATTTTCAGTCATAGACGGCAATTGAGCTAATGGTTAGACTGATGGTAACCGCCGTATGTGAGTTGAAATCATTTTTTTTTGTTTTTGTTGTTGCTGCAAATGTTGCTTGAAACAAATAACTTGAGTTAATTCAACATACAGTTTGAAGTTTTACGAGTGATAAGTGAAATACCCATTTTCATTCCATTTTGTATAACTTATTATTCTATCATAGGTTTGGTTTCTTGCGCTCATTACAGGGGATCAGATTAGAGATAAACGCGTATGAAGCTGAAAGATAATTTGGATTGTAGTAGAATAAAGAAAATAGTTTCAACTTTACAAAAAGAAAATATTTCAAGATTTATCCAAATGTGAACACCACCATGATTATCTTTTTTTTGCATTATAAATACCACTTACAAGAAATAACATCTTAAACTATTTTTTTATAAGCTATACATAATAAAAACACATGTTGATAGTTGTTGTATAGTTGTTCTTAATTTTTATATTTGTTGGATAGTCTCAAACGAGGAGTTTTTTCATGATTAAATACATTCAAATATATAAACATTCTTTTATGTTGGAGAGGTCATTCGAGCTGTTCGTGTGTCTAAACGTACGCGATCACCAACGTCCATGAACTTTTTACAGAGATGACTTCCCTAAACATCGTACGATACAGTGTAACATTATCATGGTACTACGCAGATCTACGCAGATCTTCTGTGCGAGTGTTGTACCTTCCTATGCGAACTGACCTACGCGTGCCGAAGCGTGCTCGATTCCCAAAAATAAGGATTTACAAAAAATGCAATTTTTATACTCATCATCATCATCATCATCATCATCATCCCATATTTGTTTCTACTGCAAGAGCATAGCGGTGATATTGATAATGACCAGATAAATTTAAAACTCCTTGGTCTCCAACCTCAGACTTTTATCGATAAACGTCCCTAAAAGGAACGAAGTTCTCAATTCGACTCCTTTCTTCAGCTTTGTTACTCGATAACTTGATGTTCTTGTAGAAAATAATTATATTTTAATACAATCATCATAAAAATCAATATTGGGTAAAACAATGACCGTGGCAGCTTTCCTACGCCATGAAGGTTCTCAAATATTGTCATAGAGCCAAGCAAATACATTGAGAAATGATACGTGCTTCCATTCAACGTCCAACTAGGATTGTGTTCGTATGTCAAGGTCAATAACACGTGGTTTTATCACAGGAGGTTTTATGATCAAGATTGTAGAGGTCAAAATTATTCGATGAAACATGACATCCTTTGCACAATTCCATGTAATTAAGTGGAGATTTTGTGCATGTCATAATGTAAGAAATTATGTGCAATTGCAACATGTTCTTCTTAGGTTTATTTTTAATATTAAAGAATCATAAGGACAAGTTATTATATATTATTCACGTGAACGCTCTGTAGTAAAGGATCACCTAAACAATTTATATCTATACCTCCTATGATTCGCTCATGATTCGCTTGAGTACTTGGCTAAAAGTGAAAAAAAAAATATTTAATGTAGTGCTAAAATTAAAGATGATCGCATAAATAGAATAAGCTAGATATTTTTAATATGCTCATAGTTAATTTATTCCTTCAAAAGTTTTATAATTTAGCAGACAAATTGAAATAGCTCAATTCTTACCTTAAAAAATTAAATATAAGTGTTTTATTTAGATAAGAAACACCCAAGCAGGATACATTATATCATCGAAAATGGTTTGTACAGTTTTAAATTTTTTTTTGTGGATATTTGGTTGGTCTTAGGTTGGTTGTAAACCATTTTATACCCCTCAGTAATAAGGCTATGGCAGAATAACGTTTGCAGATAGTATAATATAAAAAAACATTGAAGAATTTTTTATAGGAAATATTAACGTTTGTTGCCTTTTGCCCGGGTTGCCTGGAAGAGATCACTTCTGAGTGATAAGGCCGCCCAACAAATTGTACTGTTTTTCTTTTTTTATCTTTTTATTCATATATACATATGTATTTTTTTTAAATTTCCTGTACAATTTTTGTTGAAGAGTAATAAAATAAAAAAATACTTTAGGTAGCTTCAGAACATTT
>NC_052114.1:3083658-3110578 GCF_012273895.1 Zerene cesonia
AGTAATAAATGTTATTTGCAGTTAACAATTTTCTTTTTTCTTTATTACAATATTTATGGCAAGACTAGGTATAATGTTTTTATGTGACGCAAAAAAAATTAAATTCACACAAAAGGGAGATGCCAAATGTTGCATGCTCTCAGTGAAGTGTCGATGTCGACAAATGTGTCGACACATTGTTAGTGCACTTTGCTTAATAGAAGGTTATTTGATGATATTTGAGTTCATATGGCGTAATGTTAAATTTCAGCTGTTAATTTTATACTGTGTTTGTCAAGCGAGTAACAGTATGTACAAGCCTTAATAAATGTTGACGAATTAATATTAGGAGAGTGGCATTCAACCAGCTGTTTGGTATAGACTATAATTTACAGGTTATTGAACCTGTCCGTCCTATACAATTTTCTATATAAACGTATTGCACTACTATGATGTTTTAGTAGTATTGGGACTAGTGCGCAGTGTACATATTTCGTAATATTTGAACGGATATACTTATAATATATACTATACTAATAATCAAACTTAATTTCAAAATCTTCAAAAAATACATTACATTAATAGAAACAAAATTCTAAACTATTATTTTTTTATAGAAGAAATAAATAACCCAAAAGATGGATTTTTATATCTTCTATAAATATTATTCTATATTATATAATTACAATTATTATGAATCCGAAAGCGTGTTCTCTTAGTTTTTTATTTTTAATTGCTACATCCATTAGATTAAAGATAGTACAGCAATAGGTTAGTTAGCTTATTGATAAGCTACTTTATGACTCCAACCACATTTAAAATGCGAATCCTGTATAAAATCTTCCAATAATGTTAAGCACTTTAAATTTATTCATCCCATCACTATAACCTACATGTTTATTTTTAATATTTGAACATGCCCATAATTTACCATTAACCACGACTCTCATATTAATTGTCCAAGCTTACTGTATCATCAATTAAGTCATTGTTTAATCCACATTCATCAACACTTCGAATTCGCGATGAGAGTCCAGTCACGACTTACGACACGCTGCCTTGTAATTTTGAAACTTAGCTCTTTGCAATTCTTAACTCGCTATCAGATCAATTTCGTTCTGTAATAAGACTTAATGTAAAATGATTTTTATTCAATATCCAATTTCTTTGATAAATATATGTTTGGACTTTTTCTTTACTTTCTTTTGTTAATTAATATGATATAGAATTAAATGAAAACAATTGTTTATATTATTGAAACAATAGCGTTGAATATATAAACTAACAACTGTATAATAACATATATCTCTGTCCTGTCTGTCTATCCAAATTTCGTACAGATTCGAGTATGTGTATTTGAGTGAAAAAATAACAAACATGCAAATTCATACATCCTTACAGTCTTTTCATTTTCAGTCTTAGAACAAAATAGCTATGGCCACAAATAAAAGTTAAATAACGAACTTATAGAATACAGCAATACTCAAAATCTATGACACGAACGTTATATATTGCTGAAAGCTTACAAATCCCTAAAATTTCGATTATAGTTAAGAAACATCTTTTTATTATTACTCTTTCGATTTTTATTTCCTTGTAAAGTTCAATACTAACACTAATTATCTTAGTATTATTTGATAAATGTCAGACATGTGCAAGAGAAGGTTGCCTACAACAACATAATGATGTTAAATAACAACGAGCTCGATTTCAATTTAAGCTTCTATTGTGTCGATAATTTCGCAATTAACAATTCAAGATTATCGTAACTGTGTTCGATTTAGAACTCAATGCATTAATATTTAAGGAACAATATCATACTAAAGCGAGAAATACAAAATACAATTGAAGATTGCATTGATGAATTTGGTCAAAATTCAGTCTTATTAGCTTAAAGTCAACATAGATAAGTATTATATAGTTTGTAATGTTTTAGTGTATGCTTTGTCACCCTAAAGAAATAAATAAATTTCTAAAAATTTTACCTTCAATTTAAAAGGTCAAACCATTTTTCATCCCCTTCATATTCGAATTACTAACCAGGTTATAACCTCTCTATCTAATTCAAACATCACCACGAAATTTCAAAACAAATAAATTACGTAATTTACATTACATTTACAACTTAGGTATAACGTTTAAATGTAACAGTCCATTCCTGCACTTTAAAAATCACAGTATCTTCAAAAAGCAACCCTAAAAATGAAAAAAAGAACATTAAAACTTATTTATGAATCTCCAGTAGAAATCAAATCACACCGAATGCGATATCATTTTTCACTTGTCATCCAGTATTATCACTAATACTTTGGAACGAGTGATATATATTTCAAAATGAAATGGTTATTTTGTCTCAGATACTCAAAGCCAAAGGCAACGATGTGAAGAGAAATGTCGACCTTTTACCGTCAATATTTCAAAATTATGTATGGAACCTTAACCTAACAATAAAAGACGTATCCAATTTCTCAATATGACCTATCAATTCTCACGTTCGTGTGGGAGAAGGTTTCCAGAGGAAGAGAGATAACACTCCAGATGACAAAAATTCTCTTTCAAAAACAAAAAGATTCACGCCCCGCATTATAAAAAATAAACAGAAGAAAACCTCATATATATCTAATATAACTTAACATTACTAATTTATTATGTATTAATCATAAATTGCTAAATTATTCATGGTTCATGTTTGGGTCAATAGGATTGTCTATTTCTACTGTAATAACTTAACTATTGCAATTTGTTATAACGACAATTGAAAATAGAGTTGGCCATAAACGTTCCGTCCAATAATCGCCGGTAAATCGCGTCTTATTCTCATAAAAGTCTATTTTTGAAATACTAATTTTATTTATTGCCGTTATTTTGAAAACACATGTGCAAGAAATATGCAAATACATTTTATAACTTGATAATAAATCTTTATAAACTTAACAACCCAACCTATATATTTCATGCATATTACATGGCAATTACTCTTTTTAAAAATATGTATACTTCAGTCTGGTAACTGTTTTAATACATGTGTAGATAATAATTGACCTACATAGAGTCTATGTCTATAGAGTCTATGTCTAATAGACATATTCAAGAATATTTACACAGTGCAAATGTGTCAATGAAGTAATATTATAAGACTATGTAGACAAACAAGAACTTAGCTTTTTTATGACTATTTTAATAGTACGGTCAGTGGCCATCTTTAGACCCGTGAAATACAAGTTATTATATTACTTATCACGCTATACGTGTAACTTTGGTATTAATTTTTTTGCTTTCGTTCAGATTTATATAAGTCTAACGTGAGTGTGAATATATAATTGGAGTTGACACCAAAGCTTTATACGTTTTTTTTGTTTTTATACAAGTTATTTTGTTGTTTTTATATACACATTTTTATAATTTACAATGACATGATAATAAAGCATTATAGATAAGACAAATCGGGGTAGTTATGATATAAAATTATAAAAACTGTTAACGAATACATTTCTGCTGCATTATGCACTGGGGTAGTACACTGGGGATCCGGAGGTTCCTATCTTTATCCTAACCCATCCCAGTCCATTCCTTTATTCCCATTGTCAATCCTTTCCTTATCCTTTACTCCTTAAAAGCGGACAACGCATTTGCTGCCTATAAAGTCATGGGCGGTATTGATCGCGTACCATCAGGTGAACCACAAGCTCAGTCGCCCCCTAAGACATAAAGAAAATTGTTTGTGCCAAATTTCATTTAAATCAGTGGAGTGGTTTAGGCGTGAAGAAGAGACAAACGGACTGAGTTACTTTTGCGATTTTATTAGTTATTAAATTCTTTATGTTAATTTTATGAACACATTTTATTACAAAACAAATATGTAGTTCAATTTATTTAACAACCTAATAAATTTAGTTTTAGTAGTTTCAAATGTATGAAGAAATAATAGAGAACGATGATTGTTATAAAATATAGTTAGAAGAATAGCCGTTATATTTAAAGAACTATTCAAGAGACTTGTATAGACGCCGTAAAATTACTTATTAACAAGCGGTATGTTGGCCTTTATTATGCTTAGCAACAGAAGTCATAAATTGCATTAATTAAACTGAAATATTTATTCCTACATAAATAGAGTTCAAATTTTTACATAAAATAAAACTTATTATTGTTGTTGAAATTAAATCACTAAAATGCTTCACTTCTGCTTAGTGCTTATACAGAGTATACGTAAGGAAATTATTTAATCCGGGTGATCCTAATGAGGATAGGATAACTTATGAAATTATTGTATCGTCTCCCATCCTTAATAAGTGTACAAAGTATGAATTAAATCTATCGCTTTAAACATAGTCGAAATCGAGTCTAAGGAAGTCGATTACAAACAATCTAAACATGCAAAAATAAACGTGAAATTAATATAAAACTGTGTTTAAAATTATAAATAACCTAGATAAATCTATATTACCGCTCAGATGAGGTATCCTGTCTGTATTTCCGATCCTAGGCTATAATTAAGAAACAACGGATATAACAATTATCATATAATTACATAAAATTATAATGTTTCAAGTTAAGTTCAATTTACTACTTTAACTATTGTATTTGAACCGCCTTATGTAAATTATATTAATTATATCATATTTTAGTTTATATAGGATCAATAGGTTATATATACAAATCAAATATATCGATTTGTATATAGTTAAAGGCAAAAAATTATCGATCGATTTCGCTATTTTCTTACGCGAGTAGGGTAGAAATTTAATTATTGACATATACTACCTCGGATAGAGCCAAGAGCCAGGCAAGTTAGAGAGAAAATTATAATATACTAGCTGCGCCCCGCGGTTTTACCCGCGTAAGTCCGTATCCCCAAGGAATATCGGAATAAATGCCTATATATTATTCCAGTTGTCCAGCTATCTACGTTCCAAATTTCATTGCAATCGGTTCAGTAGTCTTTGCGTGAAAGAGCAACAAACACACACACATCCTAACAAACTTTCGCATTTACAATATTAGTATGCATATTATCTAATATACATAGTATTAGGTATATGCCGTACAAGTGATCATAGATAATAAATTAGAATAAAAAGAAAGAGGTTCGTCTTGGCAGTATTAGAGAAACACGTGTTATTTTATGTTAGCCTGTCAGAAGCAATTAAACATGAACTTCAGTTGAAGGCTCGTACGATGCATTGAAACAATTATTGTTAAATCACCTAATAGCCGGATAATTCCCTATTTATCAATGTATGAGTTCTCGGTCATATTCAGGTTTAAGGTCCAACAAAGGCTGAATATAAGAGTTCTTTTGTATATAGACCGTGACAATGGTCAATAATTAAGCGTCGCAAATAATGTAATCTGTATATGAATAAAGATAAGTCAACCAAATGTATGGACGTGCATAACTTCACCAAATTAGATAATTTTTTAAGGAAGCAAAATTTTTAAGCTGTTATTTGAATATTTTATTACCAGTAGAAATGTTCAAAGTTATTTGATATATCAATAGTTGGTAAATAAGTTTAGATACACGGGCTTAAAATTAATTAGCCGATTATTTCATCCCGTAAAATCTACTAAAACCTCGAATACATGATGAACCAAAAGAAATTTAACTATATTTATATATATAGTTAAAGGCAAAAAATTATCAATTGATTTCGCTATTTTCTTACGCGAGTAGGATAGTGATTTAATTCTTGACATATACGACCCCGGATAGAGCCAAGAGCCAGGCACGACGAGCCAAAAACAACTTAAAAGATTTTTATTGATTTTTGATTTTAGGTATTACATTCCTCTCCTGTTGGATTAGGATAATAACTGTATAAAATAGACAAACTGGTGTCCTCTTTAAAAATGTTTCCCTTTTTATTTTATATGGTAGTCTGGAAGAGATCGCTACGTAGCGATAAGACCGCCATTTGTGCATAATGTCTCTTTTGTGTTTCATCTATTTTTTTTTTTTTTGTAAATGTTTATGTGCAATCAAGTATAAAATAATAAATAAATAAAACTTACAAAAAAGTTCTACCCGTGGCGAGCAGTTTTAATATTGTATTGTGAATCAATAGGTTACGTATGATTGAATCATGTTTATAAAACAAGAAAAACCTGATGAACATATCTTAATTATCTACGTATTTTACCTAAATTTAATTTATAAATTTATAAAATTGTAAATAACTTTTCTTAGTACTTAGTCTATCATTTTGTAGATACCCTACGCATAGGATATTTTTAAATTTCTTATTATTTAAATATAGACCTAATAATTTTCTATGAATAAGTCACCGATGTCCCTGAGGGGAAAGCACCAATCCAAATTCTAAAATGGGACCAAAGGACAAGAAACACCCTTGGAGTTATTGACTAAAAAAATCCGTCTAATTAAGAACTTCCTTGGTTTTTAAGACATTGGTTGATTAATAAAAATAACTCTTATTGTAAACATAGCCAATAAGTATTCAATGTTCACAAGAAACTTCAGCTTTGATGCTTAAGAAAATTTGATCTATACTAATGTGCTCATTCTAATAGCTTGTTTACAAATAATAGCATAAAGCTGAAGAATTTGCTTGTTTGAACGCGCTAATCTCAGGAACTAATAAATCGATTGCAAACATTTTTCCACTGTTAGATATGGACATGATCCTTAAGTGCTATAGACTATGTACGTACTACAGGCGATGCTGAGACGGACTGCTAGTCGTAATATGGAAAGAGTATAAAGAATATTGATCAGTTTGATATTGAGATGAAGATACAGTGAGATGAATGTTTAATCCTGAGTTGCATATTGAAGTTACGTTACTTAAGTTTAGTAGCGCCCCATTTTTTCTGCCTGTCTTAATTTTTGAGTAAATTGACTTGCTCTGCTGATGCTTTGGTAGACTAGCTTTTTTAATGTTTTAGGGGGCAACTGAGCTTGTGATTCTTGATGGTATGCGATCACTGCCACCAATTTAAAGTCGGATCCATTTGTAGAGACGTAAGGTCTGCAATGGACCTTACGCCTGTCTAAATGTTCAGGGGCGGTGGCCGAGCTTACCATCAGGCGACCCACCAGCTCCATTGTCGACGTTGACACATAAAATATGAACATCTGCAGAAGTAGGGCCGCTGCAAATGCGTTGTTTGATTTTAAGGGGTAATGGGTAAGAAAAGAATTATCGGCAGGAATGAAGAAATGGACTGAGAAGGAAGAGGAGAAGGATACGAGCCTCCGCCTTTCTTACTCAATGAACGAAACACAGTAGCATGCTAATATTTCACGCCAATCTCCCTCGGGGGTGTGATACCACCCCCGGTATTTCTTTTCATTTTTATATTTAATGTATTTCGCATTATTATATTTAAACTCTTAACACATGTTATACGTAAAATGGCCGTAATGTTTTATAGCGATCATAAATGAAAAACACTTGTAATTATAAGCAGAATAAATTAAACGACTTATTTTTAGAAATCATTTCGTCCTAGAGTAAATACAAAACGAAAGCCGAATGCCAGCTAATTGAATCCTATAGCAAACAAACAAACTATTCCAAAATTAAGTGCATTGCTCATAAACGTATCTCTTTAAATCTTGGTATACTTGGTAGCTGTCTAGACTCTAGACGACTGAACAACTGGAATAACATATAGGCAACTTTTTTCCCGATATTCCTACGGGTTACGGACTTACGCGGGTGAAACCGCGGGGCGCAGCTAGTACATAATAAAATACATTATTTTATATTGGATAATAAATCTAGCTAAAGATTGCTCAATATAATTACGTACTGTTTACTGGTGATCCAAATGTATTGTTAGCGATATATTGTATGTGTATGTGATATATATGTTTGTATATCCACGTGGTTGAAAGGTTGCCCCACCTGATCGTCGATTCACAAAAGGTAAACATTGCATACTTCAACCGGCAACACACGTGATTGCTAAATCGCCGCATCCCTTCTATTTCGCACTTATAGACACACACCACCGCACCCAATTAATATTAACAGTTAGTTCCAGCATTATCTCCAACGATTACACACTGTATACTATAAAACCACGTTCTAACACTAACCGGCCATAAACAGACTGAAGATGACACATTGAGATCCTATTTGTGTTAACCGGATTATAATGTATTCAAATAAGTACAACCATAGTGGAGCGATGGAACTTAATATCACGGCGCGATAACGATGTGTTACAAAATTTCAAGGTTAAGTTTAAGACATTGCCACACTCACCTCAAGGTCGTACGAAGTTTCTGCGCTCGGCACAAAGCAAATGCTACCAACGCTCGCTCACTACTGAACGACCAACGGAACGACAGAACGATTTCACAACCCTGTGTGGTGGTGTCTTAATAGTGATTGTACATTTTAGGGACATTTTTCAGCCATGAAATCTTAAAATACGGTCATAACCTAATCTCGATAATCTAAATCGTTTCAAGATTTCTGGAACATTCGAGAGTTAGTTTTAATGCAACTTTATAAAGGAAATATTTAAATGCGAGCTGTTGAACTACTTCTTATTTTTGTTTATTATAATGTTATTTTCGAACGCGACGTACACGGAATACTTTACCTTGATTATTATTAAAACGTCATTTAACTATCACTATACTTAAATGCATCACAATAATATGATAACTGCATGGCTTGAAGTACAATAAATACAAACACGCTGATTGTTTTCCTTACGAGTTCAAACCCGCTTCTAAAAAAATTAATGAAAAATTCAGAATTTCAGTGATGAAATAGACCGAACTACCACAATGTAAAAATACTACATATTTCATAAAGAGACTGCCGAGGGGATTGCGGACGAATACCAACCAGCACCCGTGGCTCTTTTGCTAAAGCAGCTCCTCGGATGACAGTGGGGTTTTAGTGGAATTCCGACATAACCCACTGCTCCTTCCCCAGGGTTCGTGGGGATCTATGGAAGATTTCCCGAAGAAAGTAATTTTTTTCCCATCTCTCTGTCTCGGAAGTTAATATACCTAACTGAGATTATGTCTTCTAAATATAACACAAAAATCCTACTCAACCTTCCCAGTCGATTCCTTATTACGACTCGTCAACACTTTCCTTATGCTTTGCGCCTTAAAAGCGGGCAGCGCATTCATACAGAATTTTCGCTTACCGTCGGGCGAGCCACCAGCTCAGTTGCCTCCCATGACATAAAAATAATCCTGCATTGACAAAGACTTAAAGAGAACAATATATATATAGAGATAGTTAGGAACTATTTGTAATAAGACCAACGAATGGACATAAATAATGTAAGCAATTAATGTCGAAGAGCAATTCTCCTAATTTTTTTATACAATCTAAACGTGAAAGCCCTACACTGGGTCTTCTCTTATACAGTTACGATTACAGTATAGTACAGTAGTTAAAAAATACACATGAATCTCCTTTTTGAATCTAAATTTTTACAATGATTTCTGTTACATATGGGCGATGTTGCCCCGGTAAAAAAGTCACCTAATTTGATTTTCGAAACGCTTAAATTAATTTCGATAAGCTAGCTCCTACACCATAAAAATTAAACTACAATTTTTAGTATACCCAATGGAATCAAAAATCCTAATTTTGTACACATTGTGTATAAGAGTATGAATGACTTCAGTTAGCATAAAGCGATGAGCTATGCAACAAAAAGTGACTGTTGATTTATAAGAAACTAGCTGCGCCCTGCGGTCTCACCCGCGTAAGTCCGTATCCCGTAGGAATATCGAGATAAAAAGTTGCCTATATGTTATTCCAGTTCTCCAGCTGTCTACGTACCAAATTTCATCGCAATCGGTGCAGTAATTTTTGCATGAAAGAGCAACAAACACACACACATCCTTACAAACTTTCACATTTATAATAATTGTGGCCCATGTGGCCAAGAAATAATTGTGGCCCTTTCCTCTCTATTATATTAGAATAGATGCATACAATGTAATGTAAATGAATGCTTCAAATTTTTAAACATACAATTATAGAATTATTAAAACATCATCATGGTTTTTATTCACTTTAATTTGAAATGAATGAAACTGCACAGACAGCGTCAGCGGAATTAATTATTTTAATAATAAAATATAAACAACACGATGATAAATTGTTTACGTACACCGCTAATGCATTGGTTTGACATGTTTCATAATAGCAAATCATTATGAATAAATAATTTGTTTCCTAAGGGATTAATGTATATAGAAAAAATAAGGATATTATGTAAATATTAAGGATGCGTTTACAAATCAAATTAAAAATAAGCTACAATGTGATCGCTCAGTGGTGAGAACCTCGGACTTCAAAATCGATGTCGGGGTTCGAGACCGGGCGATCATGCAGGAAATAAATTGATTTGTCTATTTATATATTAAAAAACAACATCACTGCTTAAAATGGTGAAGGAAAACATGGTGAGGAAACCGGCATATCCGAGAATCAAAAGTTCGAGACATATGACATCTGCCAACCCGCACTTGTCCACCGTGGTGGAGTGAGCTGAACCCTCATAGGAGGCCTGTGTCCCGACAGTGGGAACGTATAAGGGCTGATGATGATGATGATAAAATGTAGTAGATTGTGTTTAAAATTCAACTATATCGAACAAAACTAACAGTTGTCAATTCTAATTGCGATAATTTTGGTTTGAAATATTGATGTCACTGTAAAATTGTAAACACGTCGACGATCTAACGAGGTTGCAATCTTACTGGATTTGATTTGGTTAGTAATCTGTCGAAAAATTTGATTCGTATCATACCGCTCGCAATTTAACTATCTGTTTGAAAATTAAGTAAATGATATATTTCCCTAATATATTATCCTAAAAATCTGAAAGTTTCAACTGTGTAGCTGTATGTATATTTAACCCTATTTATATCAGTTCAACAGTATCAGTTAAGTTATATACGTACGCAAGCATAAAACCAAATTATTTAACTTAACATAGACCTCTCTTTATAGTTTTATTTACTTTCAATTACCATAAATCATAATTCATATAAGTTACATATTTGTTAAGTCTACATAGCAACAAGCATATATGACTACATTCATTGATTTAAAAAATCTCTCTCAGAACTCAATAATTATATAGGCTGTATATATACCGACGGGCGAAGATAAGAAAACCATTAATAAATCATAAGCATACAGAACACACTTTTAAGTGATTCCTTTGCAGCAGGTTGAGTTGTGTATGGCTGATTCAATATGCTACAAATTTCAAATAATCTCAATCTATTCTGCTTCTTATTTTTAAAGATCGAACCATGCTTTAGATTTTGTGCCATGCTCAGGTTTTTGAATCATTTACCTTCAGATTTAAAGAGTATATTGTACCTGCAATAGTCCATACTTATTGCCTCTAATACGCAAGCATTAAACTACGAGTGTATGTAATAAAACGCACAGTTATCATGGGTAACTGACAGGCCAGTGCTAATTCACTTAGGTCATACGTCACGCTAAGGGACCGGTTTCGTAAGAAGATGGGAGCATGTTGTAAGGTTGGTATCGCAATAAAAGCTACGCACGAGTGCTAATAGAGGGCTCATACCAATGTTCTAGAATAAACATATTACAGGATACAAAGGTTGCTGCATAGGGATTCAATATGAGTAATTTATTATAATAAACTTGTTGATTATTTGTTATTGACCGCCTCCTTGGTACAGTAGTTAACACGTGAGCGTAGAAAAAATGTCTCGTTCTGGCAGGACACAGGAGGCTGTCGCCGAGGGGGTCGCGGATGAATTTTAACCAGCTCCCGTGGCCCCCTCACTCAAGTGGCTCGACGGAACACAGTGGGGTTTTGGTCGGTAAGAATCCGACATAAAAAAAAGGACACAGGAGGCTGATCACCATAAGCAGGCATTAAGAAAGTCGATCATTTAAATTGTCTACACATGATACTCGTTGCTGAGGTGTTTTGAAGTAATACATATAGTCAGGATGACCCTGCCTTATATTTAAGACAGCTAGTTGTGCTCTCCATATTCGTAATAGTAACGTGAGGATAGGTTACAATACAATTAATTCATAAGTGTATCGTATTATGCTGATTAACATCGTCAGAATTCAGTAATATCCTTACGTATACTAATAAGAAAAATTTTGTTGATTCTGTAATTTAATCGTTGTTTTCAGTTCTTTTTTACTTTATTTCTTTTAAGTATTATGTGCTGTGTAAATTTCTAATGAGCAAACAGCTTATTTAGACGATTACAGAAAAACCTATCGCTTCGATAAATAAATATGCATGTAATGTAATGTAATGTAATTACATTACTCTAGTTATCCATACTAACCATTATACGCAATTTATGATATGTTGAGTTGAAATTGTTCCTAATTTTGCATCTCTTTAACCATATTACACAAAATCTTGCTCAAAACAGTGTATCTAACGAGCCGAAAAGGAAATGTGATTGCAACCTTGACGATAACAAAAGAAATTATGACCTTGTGTCTTTGTACCTATAATTTCACAATACAAAAATTATTTTGGAGTTCAGTTGGTGTGTATTCTTTATATGTCAAGAGTGATTATGAAATTGACTACAATAAAAATAAAAATAAAGAAAGGTTTTACATAAAAAACGAATGAAATATATTGCCATTGAGTAGATATGTTCAAAATTATTGAAGAATTAGTTGACATTTTTATATCACCATACAAAAAACTGTGAAGAGCAGTAGTGGCTCAGTGGTGAGGACCTCGGACTTAAATTCGATAAGTCGGGGTTCGAGACCAGGCGAGAGTGCAAGATATAAATAGATTTTTCAATTTATCTGCGCATGTGGATAACATCACCACTGCTCAAACGAATGAAGTGTGGTAAAGGTAAGGGAAAAATCGTGAGGAAACCGTTGTGTCCAAGAATCAAAAGTTCGACGACAAGTGACATCTGCCAACCCGCACTTGGCCAGCGTGGTGGATTATGATGGCCCAGCAGTGGGAACATGTATGGGCTGATGATGATGATACAAAAAACTATCTTTGTCACTCTCCCATTGCTTAGAAGAGATGTCGTCTTTTTCCTTCTCTACTATATTTTGATCAATTTAAAATACATTTTGCAAACTGAATATAGAATATACTAGTAATATTTGTCTTGTTCTATAAAACGGTTTAAAAGATGAGCTGCTTTAAAAAAAACTTTTATGGCCATTTTCAAGAAATCATTGCCTTAAACGCAGCTATAGAATACATTTGTTTGTATGTTAACACGATGTTATTAGCTTCTCCTGTATATTTAAGTAAAACTTTGTAAACTTATCAAGGATCAGTGTCAATAAAATAATTTCATGAGTTTATCTTACTATCCTCGTTAAGATCGCCAGAATTACATAATTTCCTTACTATACTCTGTTTATGAGCAAGTGAAGCAATTTAGTTGATTCTAGCGTGTTTATTAGGTGTGTAAAATTAATTACAATTCTTGTAATTGTTTTGTTAGATCTGTGAATAAATAAATAAATAAACATAGATAATTTATAACACAGAGTGTCCAAGAAGTTTATAATTAGCACATTGACATGCAGTCAATGAAATGTTAGATATATTTTACAAATACGGATAAAATTGTAGATATTGTATGAGCAGCAGCGATAACAAATGATTTTGTAGCTCCATATGTCCTTTATTAGTTCTTCAGTAAAATACATTGGAACATCCTATCAAAATTTTAAATCCGAAAGCACATTATAAAACTCAGTTGCTTGTTATATGCCATCATGCATATTCAAATCTATGTGCTTTAATCAATATGTAACATATAGACACACTAGTTCGATTGTTTTGAATAAAGTGAAATACTGCTAATGGTTTTGAGATGACTTGAATAAAATCGCAGGTCACAACCTGAGCTCCATAGCCTGCATGCTTATTTCCTTTCCCACAAAAAAACACACAAAGCGATTAAACCGTTTCCGTGAACACACATACATATCTCTATATGTATATATACATAATTGCAATTTGCACACAGACGTAATTGAATATTCATACATAATTACATCGCATAACAAAAAAGTGAATATTTTTGAGGTATCGACAGTAAAGTCAACAAGGACACCGTCTCGATTGTCAGAATTCGTTCGAAAACAGCATTTCGCTGTTTGTAGCGTGGCAGGTCCATGGGTGATGCGCAACAATTAGCTAACAATGACAGTGAATGACGCGAAATGGTCAAAAGACTTACCTACGTGGATCATGCGTTTCTCAATTTCACACTTTTAACACTTCTTTCTACGACTTTATTAGAAGAATTCGAGGCCATGTACTTACCGCAACGGGTAATAAATCTAATTGTGCATTGACGAAATATTCGCATTTTTGAAATAATATAAAAATTTTCTACTAGCCTACCTTTTTCTAATACAAAAAAACAGAAACTTTAGATTGATTTTAGTTTCCCAATGATATCAGTATATTAGAAATTTACAAAGAACAGTTAAATGAATGGTATTATTTTGTTATATTATTATTAAGTTACTTCCTCAATTTATGCTTAGGTTTATTTCAACTCAGTGACCGTTTAATTATGGACAAAAATTCGTCATCATCAAGCGTGTTTCCCAGTCTTTTAAATACTGTATAATACATTATAATTACGTCAACATCAGTGTCTTTTGAAGATCTTTAGGTCGGTATGAGCTACTCAATGAATAAACAGCAATTTCCTTGATAAATGATTCAATTTAATTAGCATTCACTTTCTCCTGCCATATAAACATAGCAAATATTTACATTGACGTTAAAGTTATTTATACAAAAAAATTATGTTAATCTGAGACAGAAATACAATACTAAAATTATTAAGCTCAAAAAAATAACAATCTGATTATGCAAATGTTTGCCTGTCCTATTTTAAAGTTACATTAGAAACACAAATAAATGCGCACTGATCTATTATATTGTTACAATAATAATCTGCGCCTATTAAACGGTACAAGCCTTATAGCACCTTCGTTGAATTTTACGTTTAACAAAGCACTAGGCTTAAACAAAATACATTTAGAAAACATGTCGCTTGATATTATATTATGTATGTTATTATCTTTATGTTTCTGATTCCAGTGAAGCGGGCTGGGCTGAGTGTATATATCTTACATACCTCCTATTTGGAGGTATATATCTGATACTATGCTATATAATGCTACTGAATATTGAGCATAAGTCGAAGTTAAATAATTCAAATATCTATATGGATATGGGCCATACGATGCTTACAGTTGTAATGTAATTAGGCGCATATAAATTAGATACTGTCTTCAAAGACCCAATTTTGTGGTACATATAAATTGGATTCTTGTCTAACATAACAAAAGTGTGTATCATGTGGTGAGAAACGAATGTTTTTAGAACAAAATTGATTGTAAAATGGACAGTAAATTAGAATTTGTCTCTAAAGAGTTTGGGAAAGAAGTGCACCAGTTAGGTAAGCATAAATGTGTTAGAAAAATTATTGCTTTGTTTATTAAAAATTCATTGCAAACAATGATGTAGACGTTGTTTATCGTAAACATAATTTATTTGCTTATATTATGTTTACGATATTCATTTTTAAAATATATACGTTCAATAAATTAATATACATCCCTCGCTATTTGTTTTGCTTCATATGTTAGATTATAAAGACGCTTCGTTATATTTTTGAATTATCCTGTATGGATTAATAACAATACAGAAAATCTGTAGGTTTAACTAAAGAGAGAGAAAGAGTTCTCAAATTTTTAGTTTCCTGTGTAAATTATTATAACAAAATTTTATATCTTATACAAAACTGTTAACAACGAAAACAACGAAATATATATTTTTAATACTCCTGCTTATTTTCAGACTCAATACAAACATGGACATTTAGCGAAACATTAGGGGCTTTGAGTTTGGTTTTAATTATTTATTTAGCATTGGTATTAAAGATTTTACCTCGGTTTATGAAGAATCGACAGGCTTATGAACTCAATCGCTTACTGTCCATATACAATGCATTGCAAGTCGCTTCTTCGATGTACATAGTTTTGCTTGTAAGTATAATTGCTATTCATATATCGCAGGCGTTTATATAGTGAGCTACTTATTAATACTTCTTGTTGAGTTTTATGAAACAATGGTTTATTTCAAAGATCACAAGAAAAATACTTAGAGCTTTTTTTCCTTCGTTACTTCATACTGAGTTAACCGATTTTCATGATTCTTTTCATATTCAAAAGCTGTTACTTGTAATGTGGTGTGGTGGTTGGTCTAGTTCTGACCATATGAAATAGTCCAAACGGTCAAAGGGGGGACATCCTTGATCATGTCGTTACCATTCTTCCGACTCACATCGACATTCAACGCAAAAAAAATTCTGACCCTTTCAAGTTAGTTCTGATGGCTTTTTTACTAAAAACAATTACTGTATTTAACGAATATTCTCAAAACTAATCTACGTATTAAAAAAAAAATACCTTTAACAGTAATAAGTTACATCTTGACCTAGTAACATGGGCTATTTATTTATCTCCGGGCAAAGCTGCGTCAAGCAGCTAGTTTCGTACAGAGTTAATATTACATTACATTAATTAAAGCAAATATTCAACAATTTTTCATTTATGTATTATTCATTATATCCATACTTTAGGGTAAACAATGATTAGAAAGAATTAAATAATAAATATTTTTCACAAATATTGCGTAGTACGTTGAAAATAGGTAATACGATTTTCTAACCATAATTAATAACAATGAAAATTATTGTATGGATATTGAATTTATGTGACCTTCGCAAATTTACAAACAACAATTTTTATCCAATACAGTAACTAGGCACAGTAGGTAATTAATTATTTATTATGTTATTATCATGTATTTTAAATTACACATTTTGCATACAATTGTCTTAATTATGCCTACGTTACTAGCTTCCCGCCCGCGGCTTAGTCCGCTTTGTCTATTAAAATTTCCATGGGAAGGAGATGGTTCAACACAGCATATAGACATCGTATATTATCCATGAGTGTGGTAAGAAGTCACTCTTTAGCCCCAAAATCTCCACACACAAAGATTATAATCGGTCAGGTGCGACATGAAAGAAAGACAAACAAAGAAATACTTATTTTTATTAAAAAATACTTGCTGTTCGCTCCGGCTTCGGCTGTAGTAGATATATAGCCTATGACACTACGTGATGTTGCAGCTGTCTAATGATGAAATAATTTTTGAAAGCGATCCAGTGGTTTTTGTGTGATAACGTTACAAACATACAAAAATACAGAAGTTTCCACTTTAGTGTAGATATAAGCAAAAAATCG
This sequence comes from Zerene cesonia, assembly GCF_012273895.1. NCBI lineage: Eukaryota > Metazoa > Arthropoda > Insecta > Lepidoptera > Pieridae > Zerene > Zerene cesonia. The sequence goes on from NC_052114.1 coordinate 3,100,941, forward strand.
CTGTGACGTTTTGTATGAGGATAAACTCCGCTAAAAAATGCTTATTGTAGCGGACAATCTTTTTACTCTACTGCGAATTAAAATTGTTTTCAATAGGCATCTTATTAGCACTTTTTAATATAAGCCATATTATGTATTTTTTACGTGTAAGTAATATTATATCATCTAAAGTGTTATTTTTATTCTAGTATGCGAAATACATACTCCAGTATGGTATAATTACTACAAGATGTCCACGGGGAGACGATTTGAGGTCGGTGAGTATCTTATTTGAATATAAGGACAGGCTGGATAGTGGGTGCTAATTAATCACGCATAGCATCCGAATCGGAAACAGTAAAACGTTATCTGTGGTCAATCTGAGGATGACAGAATTGTATTTAATATAATATTATACGTCCGTTTACTAATGTGAAATGTTGTGTGTGGTTTTGTAATGCTGTCGAAAAAGTCGTGTTAAAAATGTTTTTTTTTTTCCTAATCTTTGATCCTGAAGTCAATTGAAATATATGCAAATACGTCAAAACATAATAAATTGTTTTGTTTTATTAATCATATAACACAATTAATTAAACGAATATCAAACATTTTTAAACATAATTAATCATCATCATCAGCCCATACATGTTCCCACTGCTGGTACACAGGCGTGGGTACATGTATGAGGCCATAATCTACCACGCTGGCTAAGTGCGGCTTGGCAGATGTCACATGTTGTCGAACTTTTTTTTGATTCTTAGACATGCCGGTTTCCTCGCAATGATTTCCTTCGCCGTTTCGAGCAATGGTGTGATTCACATGCGCAGATAAATTAGTAAAATCATTTATTCTCTGCACGCACGCCCGATTACGAACCCCGACTTATCGATTTTGATATCGATTTTCTCAGCACTGAGTCACAACTGCTTTTTTTTGTTTCACTGCTTTGACTTTTTACTTACACTTTTTTAATATGGTTGCCTGGAAGAGATCACTTGTAAGTGATAATGCCGCTTTATGTTCTGTATATTGTAGTATAAGTTTTACCCATTGTACCCTGAAGCCATCAAAAGCTGATATAAAGTATAACGTAACTTAAAAAATTAGATTTTTCGAACAGTAATTCCAATAAGATTAAATGAGGTAAGGTGGCCGTGTAGAAAGATCCTAAAAGAAGAATGGACCTATAATTTTTTTAAAGTAGGTCATAAGCTCAATGATATTATTTTTTATTACCTAAATAGTGTATGGTAACAATAATGTAAATCCTCGTTGTTATTTACTGAAGTAAAAACAAATACCTACGTGTACATAATTACAGTATAAATTTTCATAGCAATGAGATGTTTTACCAATATTTTAATTTCAATGTTAGTAAACATAATTTGAATAACATTGTTCCTTCCTTATATTGTTATATGTAACCTATTTCAATTGTTTTTTTAATTAATCCAATTACCTACTTCTTATGAAAATCCTTACTAATAATATAAATGCGAAAGTAGGTCTGTCTGACTATCTCTTATTCGCGCGTAAATCACGGAACAATTTCAAGGAAATTTGGTACTTTTTTAAATTTGGAACTTTGCGGGGAAATACCCGGGGACTATCTATATTTTATTTTGACTATGCAAACTATGCTGGGATCAGAAATCAAGTATTTCTATACCTCGTGTGTTATTCTGTTACATGAACTGCCATCATCATCAAAATCCATTCCATAGTTTTCGCGTGAAAGAGTGACAAACATACATAAATTCAACCTACCTCAAAAATGTTTGGCATTTATACAATTAGTCGGACTTTAATACTCATGAATAATATATATTAAAATATGCTAAGAATATATTTCCTTTAAATAAACCAAGTATGATTTTATTATAATATTCGCTTAAGTTGATTCACTACTTCGTTCTTTTATGCTCTCTCATAACTTATAACAGTGCAAAGCAATGCAATGACCCAGATCACATAATACTATACTAGTAGTAATGTAAATAAGCCAACTAGAGGCTTTCCTCAAATTAAAGGAAGGATATGAAGCTTTCCTTTTTTTTAAATTTATTGGAATCGCCCCTATATTTAATACTAACTGCGCCCCGCGGTTTCACCCGCGTAAGTCCGTATCCCGTAGGAATATCGGGATAAAAAGTTGCCTATATGTTATTCCACTTGGCCAGCTGTCTACGTACCCAATTTTTATTGCAATTGGTTCTGTAGTTTTTGCCGGAAGGAGCAACAAACACACACACACACATCATTACAAGCTTTCGCATTTATAATATTAGTAGGATTATAATGCAAATACTTGAATCTCAATATCTATGTGTCGGTAATTTTTAATTTATTTTGAATAACTTTCAGATAGATTTCGTTTCTTCTGTTCATTATGTTTCTTCATCTATTAGTATTCCCTGTTAAATTAGCTTCGGTGTAAAAATATAATTTGTTAAAGCTCCATCAAGCGTAAAAAGGAAGAGATGAAATTATGTTATTAATAGTTCTAGATTAATACTTCTGGTGGAAGTTATAAAAACATTGAACAGTTATTGTTTATTTTCCGTTGACAAGAACTAAGAAATTGATACCACGTTTAGAAATATTTGGAAGGCTGGCAATGTAATGACAATGCAATGCAATTAAAATCATCTTATTTGTGTACATCATAGTTATTCCAATATTTCAATACTTCCCTAATAAGACATAATTATTTATATTTTTGCTGCATTTTTTCTCATCATCCATACAAATAAATACACATCAATTTCAGGTAATAGTCGACATTCTACCATACTTCATAGCGAAGCACATAGACCTCCTCGATACTGTCTTCTTCATACTCCGCAAGAAACAGAACCAAGTCACCTTCCTTCATGTCTACCATCACAGCGCGATGGTAGCCTGGACCTGGTTCCACTATATGTATCACCCCTGCGACCACTTCGTAGTTGTGGGGCTGATTAACAGCTTCGTCCACGTGATAATGTATACATACTATGGCCTGGCTTCATTAGGCCCGGAGTACTCGAAGTTTGTATGGTGGAAGAAACACGTGACGAAAATTCAACTGGTGAGTGTTGTTTTAGAAATAAGGCATGTAAAATGTATCTACAAGAACAGTTGAGCGCCCGACCGAGTACGGCGCCTCAGGCCCCCTCCATTCCTGCGACAGCCCGAGCCGAGGTTCGCGGTCCCCGACAAGGGGGGACGCCCTTAAGCGTGTCGCTACTAGGGTGTTCACCCACGCGCCCGTGCTAAAATGTAGTAGCCCTTCAGGCTAGCATTAAGATTCATCTCAAAAAAAAAAAAAAAAACAAGAACAGTGGGTATGTGATATTGGAAAGAGATAAAAATAGTTTATAAAAATTAAGGATCTGTGAAATCTTTGCTTGTTTTTATTCTATAAATATATAGAATATATTGAAAATTGATTACGTAAGAGTAATTTAGAACCTATACACCCTTGGGAATAATCCCGGATGGTAATTTGAATCGAATTTGCATTTTGTTCTTTATATTCAACCTCGCAATAGCTTAGTTTTCCGCCCTCTGCTACACCCACGTGGTTATGGGAGACTTCCTTGGGAATTACATTTTTCAATGGGTTAAAATAATCTAGGTCACTAGCCAGTCTCCTAAAGGTATCTAAATACAAAATCGTATTATAAATTCGCTCCTTTGCCAAAGTTACCAAATAATATAATTTCGTATTAACAATATGATATATTATATAATTACTACTAATATATAATACTATTAATATAATTTCGTACTAATAATATGATAACTAATGATCGAGAATTTGTCAAAACCAATCTCGTTAAGATTACTCAATATTTTGCTTTTTGACATATTTAGTACAGGGTTATCATTAATTTAAACAAACATCAGACACTAATTAGCCTAAATCATGACGATGCCACATGCAGAGTTTTTTAGATGGTGTTGGAAATTGGCACAATTCATCTTCATATGTAATCATTCGATAAGAAAAAAATTCTCGTGTCACAATGTTAGTCTCTATACTCCTCCGAAACGGCTTGACCGATTCCTCTGAAATTTGGTAAGCACATTGGGTAGGTCTGAGAATCGGCTAACATCTATTTTTCATACCACTAAACGATAAGAGTAAGGCAGAACAGCGTTTGCCGGGTGCAGCTAGTCATTCGATAAGATTTTATAGGTACAAACATTCATTTTTGAAATATCCGATATAAGTATTTATCCATTATCACCTAACGTAGTCCTATATTTTACTAACTACTTGATACCTTTAGCACAGATTACCTTATAATGATTAACTTAGTAGTTATATACTATGGCGATATCTCATCACGACATAATTATAAAACAAATTAGCTTTCTCTGTCCATATGTCCCTGTGTATACTTAAATCTTTAAAACTACGCAACGGATTTTGATGGTTTTTTTTAATAGATAGAGAGATTAAAGAGGAAGGTTTATATGTATAATAACATCTACTAAACTACTCTGAAATAACGCGTGCGAAGCCCCGGGAAAAATCTAGTAGAAGGTATACTAAACGTAGTTTAAAATTACCAGAAAAAGAATAGTTAACAATAACAATTTTTTGTTCTAGATGCAATTCGTCTTAGTGATATCAAACCTATATTACCAGCAAAAGTTAACTCCGTGCCCGATTCCAGCTGCATTCCACTATTTCTGCCTCTTCAGCATCGGCTCCTTCTTCATTCTCTTCATAAACTTCTATCTGCGAAGTTATGGGAACAAAATTAAGAAGCGTGTCGATATCCCTGAAGTCCGACATCCCGACACTATAGACTCCAAATATAATTAAGTTTTTTAAAAAGCCAAATTGTCATCAAGCTTTCCAACAATAAATTTCCAACAATAATTTTTTTTTTTACGTATGTATTATTGATTTTTCTATAAAGTATGATAAAATTTTTTTTCCTTTATTTAAATTGTGTGAGCGAATGATGTTTACGGCTTCGACCTCATAGGCAAAGGAAATTCCTATGTATACGACTTTTTGAGGTGCAGGAATCCGGATGTCTCCAGTTTAATTATACGAAATGTCATCGTCGTCCAAATCGCAAAAGGGTTCTATGTTTTTCTGTCACCAAATCTACAGCCAAGTCTAATGGTAGTAGATAATAGTTAGATACTACCTTACTACATAGGATCACCAAGCCGTAACTTACTACAAAGATGAATGGATAGTGCATGTAGTAAATATATAAAAGCCAGTACTCTTAAAAAGAGGTTTTACGTAAATAGGGACTTTTTAGTGATATGTATCATGGTGTATCATGCGTAACATGGACTGAACTCTACAAGATTAAGTTCTTCCCGAACCTAGACTTCGTAGAGATAATTTGTTTAACAATTAAAGTAGAATTTATCATGAGGAATCGATAATCTTTCTTCAGTTGATACTTACATAAAACGACATATTGTTTTAGAAGGTAGGGAAAGCCTCATCCAGATATCGATTATTTGGGAAATCAGTTATATATCACTTATTATCGATTATTTGTGAAACAAAGGTATTTAATTGTTAAATTTTAGATTTTTTAATTGTTAGATTACACCCTTAAAGACTAAAAAATACGTTGTAGACCAACCTTAACCTGTTTTACTTAAGCACATTCAATGCAAATAAAAATATAAAATATGTAATTTAAATCAGTAATCAGTATTTGTATAAACGTGTTGTTTTTAATTTTATTTTACCTATATCACAGAAAATATACTATACGGTACTTATTACTTACATACTTATATACCTACGACGCTTTTTGTAGAAATTAAATCTATATTTTTATTATTTTCTGTTTATATATAAAGTTTAGAGAAAAAAAAAACTTTATTTAAATCTAATTTAAATAATATGTTATACAGAAAGGTATTTCTGCGTTTTTGCACTCGCAAACGAGAAGGCGCACATTCATATATATTATTCATCAAATAAATGTAATAATTCATAATTGATGACATTCAGTGAGCATATCCTTATATTATATGTTACAGTTAAAACCCATCTTCCGTTCCAATGCGTTTCCCCTAGTTGGGATCAATCAGGGAGCCAATGGACCAAAATAAAACCTCAATAATTATCGCGATTTAGCTAGTTAGAACTAGTTCTAAGAAAGGTGAAACTAACTAAGGAAAACGCGTTCTCGAAAAAACGGGTACTTACGCTAACGTATATATAAAAACACAACAGTTATAAAATATTCCGGTGCAATGTGTGTCATCTATTTACTGGCTATAGACCAAATGACATTATAACAATTATTTGTTTAAAGTAAAACTTTAGGAAATAACAAAAATACGGTTGGATTAACACTTCTAATTATTTGGTGAATATTAATCAATCAAATAAAGTTTAAATCTGCAAAAAGTAATGTGAATCGTATTTATTCTTACATTTAAAAGAAACTAGACGCTCGTCCCGGCTCCACCCGGATATCAAGATTCCTGTTTTATCCCAAGGAAGCATTTAATTGGGTTAAACAGTATCCTATCACCCAAGTCAACTCATATTATAAGTTACGTGTAGTACCAGTACGATTAAACCTCCATTCCATGTATTCAACTAAAAAGTTATATCGCGCTCTCTGCAGATGTGAAAAAGTCATTTGTGTATCCAATTGTGTAAATCATCATAACGACTGACACGAGAAGATAATAAAATCAAGATTATAACCATATAATAAATAATATGAATAATAATTTCGTCAGAATCCTTTGAGATAAGTCTAGAATCTAAATAAAATACAGCGTCGTTGTATTATTTGCTTTGTAAAAAACACGATTCTCACAATTTTCATTAGAATGTGTTTTTTTATTAAATTTAACTAAGTAGATGTTGTTAGACATTGATGAATTTAACGACTTTTACGCTGCATTTTGTAGCGCTTTATAAATGTAATTATTATTTCTTCTTAACAATTTCTGTCCAACGCTTTCATAGTTAGTCTATAATATGAAGCGGAAACAAATCTAATTCATCAAAGACCAAATTGCCTTACTTGCCCTCGGTACGCTCTTTGACACTTATTTAACAAAGACTTAAGCATCGTGATTCCTATTAATCTTATAACCACTCGACGTGATCAATGGACTGAAAATTTATTTCCATTAAATAACTATGTGACATGCAAAGTTAGCTTTCAGTAGGTTTACACTACAATACAAGCATCAACAAATTGGAGAAATAATTTATAACTGGGTTCAGTTTAGTGGAGATTATATTTTTGTTCTACTTCAATTATTATGATTCCCGCCAATTCAACACAGATCTTGGATTGGTGTTTCAATTTCTCCTGAATAATATCGTTGTAATTACAAACAAAATAATAGAATAAATAGCGGGACACAAGGCCATTGTGTGTACACAGAGTGTACCAACACTATCGGAAATGCAACCGCTGCAACTGCGCCGGATGCGAAAGTTACGGCCCTTGTTACTTTAGCGTTTGCTGAAATACATTTGAACGTATATCTAGTTCATTGGTCAAACGATAAACGTTAGCATCTTTGATGGTCACATGGTCATTCTAGACTATCTTTTATATGTTTGATTTTGCAGTTAATATTATATGATGGGCTCATTTCGCATCTATTTTAGGTCGATTTTCAACTGACGTTCTGACAAACGAAGGTGGTGCGTAATTTTGAGTGTATTCTTTATTTTTTTCCATAAAAACTCCGTAAGTTCAAAAAGACGTGCAGGAATTTAACTTAATAACGCGATTTACCTATAATACTATAATAAATATAAGATAAGATATATAACATAATCGAATGCTGTGAAATTAACCTCTTATTTATGCTAATATAAACAATATCTTGCTACAAAATTGTATAATAGCGCCAACAACAATTATAAACATGCACAGTACGCATGTCGACTACAAACCTTACTATATTGTCTAATATCCTGCTAGAAAGCTAATCAATTGAAATAGAATATCAATAACAATCTCGAAACGCTTACTGCAAATAATTATGGTAAATAAATGTTTAGATACGGGTCAGAAGAGGTGACATATAATAATCGTAAATACAGTATCACCACATCTATTTCACAATACATTTTTTTTTTCACAATACATGTATGACATAGCGCAATTAGACCATTGTCGATAATTTTTGGAACCAAAACTAATAATAATAAGACAAACCCATTAGAGAAGATGTAATAAAAGTGAGAGGAAAAAAATAAATTAATTATAGGGGAAGATCAGGAACCCAGAAAATATATATATAGAGTTTAATTTTAAACATAAACAATAATTTTAATATAATTAAAGTGGATTAGTTGATATAACAGTGCAATTATTTTTCTAAGTTAGTTTAAATGAAGACTCACAATCACTATTTCATTTTCGCCTAAAACATGTTTGGCGGATAGCTCCGGACACACCTATAAATTTATTGTATGACGACCAAGTCTTTCTCATACAGTGCAAACGCAGATATAAAGAAAAGTGCAATCTTTCCTTGCATTAAAATATACCTTCACAGCCTTCGCGCGCAGTCTTTACATTATAATAATCTAGAATTATAGCTGCACCCTGCGGTTTCACATGCGAAAATCCGTATCCCGTAGGATTATCGGATCTAAAAAGTTGCCTATATGTTATTCCAGCTATCCAGCTATATACGTACCAAATTTCATTGCAATTGCTTCAGAAGTTTTTGCGTGAAAGAGCAACAAACACGCACACATCCTTACAAACCTTTGCATTTATAATATTATATTAAGTAGGATAGGATAGGATTTATTAATTATTTGAAAATTAGTATTTTCTTGTGTTTTCAGTCTCCCCGTGACCACGCTCGCTGTAAAGTGTTCGAAACGTCGGGTTAATAATATAATGAATAAATCGCGTTTAAAATCCGTTGAAAAGTTTTTAATTTCTAAATATTTGAAAATTTTCACATAAATTACAGTTTTAGCTCAATAGCATTAAAATGCTCTATAAGTGTAAATATATTGATAATAAATAGCTATAATTCGAACACGTGTCTTGCCACGGTTCGGTACGACCTTTATTATTATTTTTTAATTTTCATATAAATTTCGATCTAATATGAAAAAAGTGCAAACACCAAAGTCGTAGGTCTTTTTGTTACCTTCAACTTTGCCATGGACATTTTTTTCATTTAGGACTTGTAGTTTCGCCGGAAATCAAGATAAACTGTTTTTTTACTTTTAAGCAAGTATTGTTGATTTAAACGTATATAAATAAGCATTTTATTCTAAAATATTCACAATTATTATCACGATTGTAACCTCAATCATCTCATCATCATTCACCATCAGTATTTCTGAGTGGTTGTTCATTTTATCGTAGTGGTGCCAATCTTAGGAAAGGTTAATAAGATTTCAAATGATATTTTTGCTTTTTATCCTAAAACACGGGGTCGATATTTACCTAAAAACAACTGAGACCCCCTCGCCTGCGACACGCGGGTAAAGGACATTGTTTGACATAAACAAATTGTTAAAAAAGCTTGAATAGGGAACTTATAAATCTAGAGAATTATCTTCTCGAATTCACAAACAGGTTTATTTTAAGTTGTGAAGGATATCAACCTTAGCTAGATAAGATATAGCCATAACATAGACTAATACAACCAAGAATACAAAATATTATATGAAT
>NC_052114.1:3111578-3113983 GCF_012273895.1 Zerene cesonia
ATTTTCCAAATTTTAATTTAATATGAATAATAAAAAATTTTAAATTTTAGATAGTCAATTTCGCATTTTAAATCATATTTTAAATCTTAACATGTGCCGTCACAAAGGTTTGGACCCTCTCTCAATATTTTCTAAGGTATTTTCCTTTGCACAAAATCCTCAATATACTTTAAAATATTTAAAATATTAATATAAGGCATCGCTATAAAATTAACACAAGTATTGGATTGCCTCAAACTTCCTAAATCTTTACATAATGAACGGCATTGAACCTATATGGAGATATATTAATATAGGCATAAAATCTGCCACTGGCGATTTTAATAATAATTTACATTCTTAAAATTGGCTGCTACCTTGATAATGTGGTAAATGCTAAAGCTAAGCGGTATCTAACACTTTGAAGTTCTGGATAATTGTACAATGAAACGAATTTACCTGAAATGAAGTTATATTGTAATTATGCGACACGCGTAGTCCAGGATGTTCTAATAAATAGTTAATTAGAACATCTTGGCGTATAATGGTTCCATCACTTAGATTGTTAATCTAAATATCATCCAATAAATGGATGAAACAAAATAAACTAAAAAAAAATTAATATTTTTAATATTTAACCTTGGTAGAAATATTTAAAGTCACAAGTACAAGATCGTTTTAAAATCCGATCTTGAAAAGAATTATCTTGCACCGGAACTCGAACATTATGAGCCTTTTATATGTTGTTAGTGGCACTTAGGGAGACATGATATTTAATATATGATGTACTGTCTGGAACCCGCGGCTTCACTCGCGTGGTACTCGGCTAAAATGTTAGTCTATGTGCTAATCTAGACAATATAATATATCTCTGTATCAAACTTCATATTGAACTATATAGGTTCTTATAACCTTTATACTTTATTATAAGAACTAAAACTAAAAGGCGAAGTGACTAATTAATTTCCAATTCGATAAAATAATGAAAAAATAATAATAGGTTCAGACAGTATCTTCCTAGACCTATCCACGGCACTCATATCAAAAAACAGGTTTACCTTTTTTGAATTGCTATATTATTAAAATATTCTACTTGATTGGAAACGATTGTTGGTTGCGAACCACATCAATACTTTGTACTATGTACATCACAAAAGAAATATTAATAGTTATAAGTTGTTGTTATTATAAGTTGATAAAATAGTCTATGTAAGAGCCTCCCAAAAATTATAACTTAAACTTTATGATAAACTGTCTGATACAGAATCAAACGAACGCGGCAGTTGAGAAGGGAATCCATGTAAACTGTCCCAAAACGTAAACTTGCAAAACACATAATATTATGCCTATTCAACACCTACCTATGTTATGATCGTAGTACCGAGTTGCATAACACTAGGCTTCGGTGTATGGAACCCCAAGAGTTTGTTGGTTGCAGATGGTAAGCTCAATTCTAACTCACGTTAGTTGCTTTTGAACCACGGCTTTAGTAGGTCGTCTGCCACGTTAGATTTGTATCGTGGGTGATCGTAAAATAAACATTACAATCCTTGTTTTGTGCATACTTCAGCGATACGAGGTTAGTTGAAATATTTGTATGATCATTTAAAATTATTGTATCGATAGTGTAACAATAGTAACCCAGTTTTGCAAGTAATTATTAGAACGACAATTTATTAGACGGATTCTGAATAAGCATTTTGTATTAATTTGAAGCCTAAATCTATGATATTAAAAGAGCGATTCTTGTTTTGTCATAAAATAAGCTCAATTTCGAATACAGCTCCCATTTATATTTGCTGCAGAAGATTTATGGTGTGACAAGTCGATCTATCTTAATTCATTTTAAAAGTGATATTTTTTTTAATTTAATTAAACTACTCGTTTAACAAAGTTCTTTATTTGCATGCACGCATGAAATAAATCTATTCAAATATTTTTATTATCACTTAAAAATAAAAACATAAAAAAAATCTACCAGTAATACCTTATACATATTATTAGATCTAAGCAAAACAAAGTAAACTACCGTTTATCCAAAACCATTGGGACTCTCGGCCTCTTCGGATAACGAAAATATCAAATTAACCGAATTTCTATAGTTTCATTACTTTTGTATTGTTGAACTTATAAGTGTAATAAAAGCATCGTATATGTATATAAGTTGTCGGTGATTACACAATCTACAATAATTATTCAAATGGCTCAGTGGTTAGGACCTCGGACACCACTAAGTGGGAGGTTCGAGACCGGATGAGCGGACAAGAAATCAATAGAATTTTCAAATTATCTGCACATAATTGATATCACTCCTCGAAAACGTGAGGAAACCGGTATGTTCAAGAATTAAAAGTTGCATATGACATTCTGCCAATCCGCACTTGGCGACCGTGTTGGATTATAGATAGAAAATAACCCTAGAAAAA
>NC_052114.1:3114983-3124692 GCF_012273895.1 Zerene cesonia
ACAGATTCGAAATTCAAATGTAATATTTTTTTATAATTAAGTGTAACAGTATTTATGGCCAGACTAAGTATAAATCAAAGCGCATATTTGAGTTTACGTTGGTTTATAATAAAGGTTTCTTTTGGCATTATCCAAGTGTAAATAGTATGTTATTTTTCCAGTAAATAATGTTTAAATTGTTTTATGTTCTTAATTAATTAAGTTATTCAGAAATTTACAACCTCCAACAATCAACTTCAATTCAAGAAAACGGGAAAAAACGTGTGAGCTTTGTGTGTGAGCTTTAATACCCTTTGAATAGTACAGTTTCAGAAATACAATTCTATTATTTCGTATGATATCCTCTGGGGTTCAAACGCTTGTAAAAACAATATTTATCTTTTATTGCACTTCGTAGATTCAAGTTATATGAAAAGCAACCTTTATTATTGGTTACTAGTTATTTCCAATTGAATATTATGTTTGACAGCTAAAAGACGAGTATTTTACTAAAAAGAATAGTAATTGCCTTTGCAATACTGACATTCAATTTTTTTATTTTATCACATTCGCTATATTTCTAATACGAGCTTAATGCTTACTTGGCTTACCAGTGGTAATGGTAAACGGTAAAACTATGATATAACGATTCTAGTGTATCTAGTCTTCTAAGAATTTTAATTGAATATATAAATGTGTGAGTTTGTTTAAATTTCAGTTTGCTTGAAATAAAAGTTCCTACTCAGAATCATAAAAAGATAATCCTGGTTCAAATTTGGGAGTCAGGGTTTCCATTGAGTTCAAATGTTTGTTCACTTTTTTATAATTTAAAACTTTTTTAATTTATTGTCTTCTTTTGACATAACTTAGAACATCGGTCGCTAAAGTAATATTTTTAAAGAACCTCGCATAAAGCATCAGTCCATTAAAGAAAAAAACCAATAATTATTACAATGCAAAATATTTTAAGTATACGAATAACAATCGTGTGAACTGTGAACGAATACGTTTTGTTAACATTTATAGTAGGTAGTCGTTTATGAATAATTCTTGGCAAATATAATCATCACTTTAAACATCAGGTTTTATAATTCTCAGATATTCAGATCTAAAACCCGAGCATCTACTATTTATCATACTAGCTGTTAAACGCCGCTGCACCCGCGTGGTCAAGAGAGATTAACAAAGAATGTATCGAAATATGCATAATCAAGAATCATTCAATAGAAGATGTAATGTCTTATCACGGTAAAAAGTAGCTTATGCTACTTAATAATTTGCTTTAATGCGCTGTGAATAAAAGACAAACAAACAAACAAAAACATAATAGCATAAGTAACGATCAAAAAAATTACCAACCACTAGTTTACTACACGGTGTTTTGAATCTGAAAAGAAAATAATTTTTGAAAGTGATCATTCTTAATGTAATTAATCATATTTATTATTTAATAACATATCCTTAAACCAACAATATTAATGAGATTAATATAATATATAAATTCACTATTAGAATATGTAGTGAGTTCAATGCTCTGTACGCATCTCATTCTAAATTCTTAGATATTTATTTTGATTCTAATTCAATCTTCTGTAAAAAATATTATAAGCTATATTAACCATAACAACGTTAAGATATTAAATAAAAATAATAATTGTTTGCTTAGTGAAAGAACGTGTTAATATTTTAGTACCTTCTAAGCTTCTAGTGTAATTATTATTTATGACTAGCTGTTCGCCCCGGTTTCACCCGTGGTACATATATAACCTATGTCACTCAGCGTAATTGCAACTTCTTAATGGTGAAAGAATTTTATTTTAATCGGTCCAGCCCTTCACGCGTGATGGCATCACCAAAGGAAATAGAGATTCATTTTTATATACATACGTGACATAAAAACGAATTGTCCCTACCTTTACTTAGTAGATAAATCTTTACATATATAGATTTAAGATTATCAGACTTTTTGTGTATTTATTGTTATAAATAAAGATTGCTTCTATAGAGCTGTCACTGGGCTCTGCTACGCACAAGTTCTTACGGAAAAACATTTGCAAAATTCGTCCTCCACTTGTAGGTTTGCGTATTGCGTACAGACGTGAGTGACCGGCCGTAAAAAGTTTGTCATTTAAACGCTTAGGTACATTTATTATGAATTGCTTTTAAAAACCACGCAGTTTACAAAAACATTAATATATTTTTTTTTTTTGTTATGACTATGACATATTCATTTCATATATTCAATTCCTTACCTTTTAATTTATTTCTTTTTTTATCTAAAACAAATGTTCGAGTAGATTCGTATATACAATACAGCTATAATAAAGCTTAGTGTGCTATCAATATATAAAATAACTCCTAATATTATAAATGCCAAAGTAACTCAATCCGTCTGCCAGGCTATATCTGTCTTCTTCACGCCTAAACCGATTAAATGAAATTGGGTATAGATATAGGTTGGAACGAGAAAGGACAAAGCATAGTTTTTATCTGGAAAATTCCACCGAAACTGCATCTATACGGGGATAATCACGGGACTGTTTATCATTTTCCATTGGCTACGCGCACGAAGCCGCGTTCGGAAACCTAGTAGGATATAATCGAAAATCCTTTTAAAAATTGTTAAGTGTATTTGTTAGTTTTCCCCTCCGTCGCACTGAGCGATTTTGTCTGGAGACTGAAGTGTCGATATAGACTGCTTTTTAACGCGGTGAAACATTTAATTCTAATTAATGCGAAATTCTTTGACCACGCGGACGAAGCCGCGGGCGCCCGCGGGTAACAGTAACAGATAACAGTAATAATAAATTCATGACTGATATTTGTAGGCAAAGTAAAAATTAGCACCAATGCGATAATGGTATCTTTAGAAAGAACAAAGAGGTCACTTAACGCTTTTATTTCTAAAAATCATGTTATAAAATAAGCATTTCAGGTTATCGTCCTTATTCAGTTGACCGTTTTAGTTCACTAATTAATACTAGATTTTTGTGGTCTTATGTGGAGGTCGTTAATATTATGATAGAGAGAGCTTTAGTTTGATAATAGTCTATCAAAAAAAAGTTGAAGGATGAATTGAATTTGCGTTATTTCGTAATATACAAATTTAAATTAGAAATTAAATATGGATTATTTATAAAGAAAATAAAAAAATCTTAATCTAAAAAAAATTTTACAAATTATTCAGACTAATTTATGGGTAAATATTAATTTGATCAATGCTTCACTGTCCAAATTATATTTATTACTTAACGGTATCCCATGAAACAAAAAATTGGCATGTAATTATGTTTTTAGCATTAAAGATGTTAAAAATTTTAACAAACAGGTATGTGAACCTTTTTGTTGCATTTATTTAACGAGTGATTTTTGAATTTAACCGCTATGGAATAATTATTATTCGAACAGCATACATAGACATATAATACAAAATAGCATTGATCAAATTATTATTTATTCATTGATTTCAATATTTAGGATTTGCCATAAAATCGAGGAAATAACATTTAGATTTTTAATTTAGAACAATTATTTCTTATATTTCTCTAATCCAGATACCGTTTATACGAAATTCAATTATTTCCACAAATAAAAAACAATCATGCATATATTTAAAAATCTGTTATATACTCTTCCTGTTCCCGGATTCCATAAAGCTATTTCAAAATTTTCTACACTTATTTAAATACAAGCTACTGTTTAATTATTAATGCATCGTCATTATAATATCTAACTTCTGTTACGCATAAGCATTCCTAAATTACTGTCATTACCCACTATTATTACAAAGTTAACATAAAAATACGTGTATAAACGAGAGTTTTGTTTTATACAAATAGTATATTGACATAGAAATCAAAGTATATTACTAGTCCCGCTTATATTAAGCCTTAGACCCCATTCCTCGATTATGCATGTAGCTGTTATTTTATAAAATTAATTTTAAATTAATCTTTAGGGAGTCTACAATGTATTAACGTTAAGTTACCTGTATAAAATAATTACGATGGTAATTAATTTGTGCAATGGCCATTTTTTAACTGACAATTTGGATAAATTATCATAAACAGGAAATATAAAGCTTTAATTTTGTAATGAAATAAAGAAACTGGTGACCGTATCTAAATATTTAACAAAAATGAACATTAATTCATAACAATTTTGATCAAAAAACAGACATGCAGAGTCGAACAGTGGCATCTTAAGCAATATGGTGAAAACATATAAAAACAAGTTATTAACAATGATTGGCTTCTAGGATTTTGCAGTCATCTTGTGTATGTGTTATTATGTCAAGTGTCAACCAATTACTAGTCGATTAGGACGGCTCATTCTCCTGTTAACTTTTGAATAAGTCTTGATACAGTTATATATTAATTTAAATTATAATGAAACAATAGCATTGTATATTTTAACTTGGAACACAATGATAAATAAATAATTACAATCATTTATTTTACTGTCAAGAAATCGAATCCCTTTTATTTTCCCTCGTGATAAAAATTTTTCTATTCTTTAAAAATTTCTCATTTATAAAGCATTTCAATGTTATAAAACTAAAAATTAAATAATCATTCTTTCTTTTATTAAATACGTTACCTCGTACCTATTATGCCATCTTTCTAGATCATTCGACACAGAGAATTTCTATACTGAAAGAAATAAATAAATAACATAATAAAAAACATACCTAAAAAAAAATTAACATAAATAAATAACATACCTGTAAATAACATAATGATCACAAGTAACGAAAAGTCATGTTGGTGGTGTTTAAAACTGTATGCTTGGTCCATCATTGTACGCCGCCATCATTGTAGATTGTAATTAATTAATTAAAAGTCAAAGTCATTGAATTAAACACTGTTTCAAATGCAATGTTTCTGTTTGCAATTGAATAGATATAGCATATACTTTGCGAGTTGTATGAAAGTGGTTTTACTTTCCAAGGCTCGCATCCGATGATTCCGGGTTTGTAGGCCAAAGGGCATGAGGTTACGCAAAAGTTCTCGAAATGCTGTGACATTTCCGTAACAAACGTTTTTAAACAATAATGTACTTGAAATATAAATGGGAAAGTGTCTGATATCTTCCGCTGACGCATAGTCGACGTCTTACTTCAAAAATTCTTGTTGGTGCAAAAATGTTTTTTTTACGTCTTCCGGCGTAATATAAAATCATATTAAAATTATTATTTAAAGAGCATTCATGATTTATATATAACATTTTTAGTAGCTCGCCCCGCCCCCACCCGGGTATACATAATTGGAAGTTATAAAATGTTTAACACTTACATAATCAAGGTAATATAGATCAAATATTACATTTTATTGTTTGTCTTTCAAGAAACAAACGATAGGTACACGTTTCGAAATGTAAGAAACGTACACTAAAAAACTGATACATATACGAGTGTAATACGACAATTAACATAGTGTACGCCCTACATACAATAGTACAATGCCGTAGTTAAAGCCGAGTCCGTCTGGAACATGCGCGCAGCAGCCCCCGAATAGTGTCCCGAGCTACTAACAACATGACGTATGTCGCTCGGGCTCGTTTCTCCTGGCTCCCGCACGATCTATTTCAACAACTTCATTGAACGATTGTATGAATTATTAGACTGTGGCACTACTTGTCCGGCTTGTCACTTCCTGAACACTCTGACGTAACTAGATCCGTTCACTTCTTGTATACCCAACCGTACATTTTGTTATAAATAGCTCTCAAATTACATCTACTTGTAATAATCATAACATATTTCGTAACATCATTTCAAACAACAGAGGCGGAAATGTACAATTACCAGCAAATCTATCAAGCGAGACAACTATCTCGCTAAACTAAAATCCTCTCTAAAGATCGGTACATAAAAATTATATAATTTGACACCTACATTTATATACATAATGTTATCCAGTCTGATATTATATCGTAGACTATTATTATGCCCTAAAGTTATAAAAACGACCTGTAAAGTAGTAAAGAATAAACACAAAGAGCTCATTTTTTATCATAGTACTAGGCTTAAACTACCTTCTCTTTTTCTATGCGTCTACGTCTTTTTCTATATGTCTGTCCGGTAAATTTTCAAAACAGTTGAATGGATATAATTTGTTTCTGCACTTATACTTGACGATGTAACCCGTAAGAATTAACATTTTAGCTCATAAAACGCTGAACGCGGACCTCGGCTAGTAGATTGATATGAACGTTATTCAGTCCCTTTATTTTCAAAATAAGTGAGAAAGTAATTATCATTTATAAAGACAAATAAAAGTTAAGCTAATTTATAAGTATTAAAAGGCAATGAGAACGTTTTAAATACCCATTCTACAGTACTCTATATCCAAGTCCGTATAACCGTGTATAGCATTTAATTGTAAATGCCGTTAAAAAAATCTGTTGTAAAAATAAAAGCCTTCACTATCAGTATATTATAATTATATATTCAGTTAATGTCTACTGATATCATTATTTTTGTAAGTCGTAGTTTAATTCTTTCATAATTTGTACGTATTCTTAAAAATACAAAATGCATTGTCCTGTTATTGCATTCAATTATGAATAAAGGCTCAACTTCAGAAATGACTCGTACGGTTCATTAATTTAAGAAAGTGAAATTTTGTATTGCCGCCAATTGTGTTGCCTGACGAATAGTTGAACAGTTTGTTTTGTTTAAATCTCATTGCATCAAAATTGCTCTGACCCACTGGCCTACTCTACACTACGGAATTCGGAACTATTTTCGTTACCATAACCAACCTGTATCTCAGCTTCTACATCATAACGCGATGAATAGATACTATCTATTCTTAGATACTATTATTAGTTACGGTTGTTATTTTTACGTAGGTACCTATTATAAAAGTTATTTTCGTAGAGTAACAAAATTTTAATTCACGATGTTCGAAAGTACAACGGTAATTATCTTAAGAAAATTCTACGGTTATTGCATAAGCGTTCGATGGAGTAATAACTTTTTTATGATTCAATTTACGTTGGATATGAAACAAACAGTTTAAAATTTAATAAAAATGCTTAAAATATATTCTGCATGATACCTAAACACTTAAAGTAGGAACGCTTTATTGCATTAATTGCCTAGGAAATGAAACCTTCCTTATATTTAAGTTTGCTCTTCCGTACTCTTGTTACCATTAAACCAGAATTCAGCACTCACACCTACGTCAGCATTTTATTGCAACATTTTTCCGATATCACATTTCGGTTATAGAGAGGCAATAAAACCGGTTCGAAAAAGCCCCTCTCATGGAAATTTCGCGAACATTTATCGAAAACATAGTATCGGTAAATAAAATATTGCTGTTAGCTCTTATAGTATATATAACAAAATATGGTATAATAAAAATGAGAAAACTTAAAAGAATAATAAAAATAAGAAAAATTAAATACACAAGAATACAAGAAATGTTACTTCTCTATTAGTTGAGGGAAGTAACCTTTTAGTAAAACTTCAGTTTTGCCATATGAACTCGAATCCAAATGTCACATCCACGTGAAGAAAGTGGGGAAAGGTTGTATTAAATGCTAATTGCATTTAATGTCAGGGGCATAGCACAAGGGCCAATATAAAATTCATTATTGAATAAAATTCGGAAATAATCTTCTATATTTATAAGCTGATGAACACTTAAAAGGTTATTTACATCTTTACAATAGATATAATTTTTAGCGTTCAAATAAATAAACAAACTCTTCATCCTTATAAAAATATAGTTTAGATATAATAAAAAAAGTAACAACGCCTTCAATTTGAATTTCATCACTTGGTATCATTGTCTAATGTTATGTGGAGAAACAGTCTGCCCTTAATGTCTATTACAGCATACAACGTTACATAATTAGTATACCAGAGCCGCGGTGATACGATTAAAATAACATTTTTACACGTGTATCAACTCGGACGAAATGAATTTCATAATTATTCGTAAACAGTGTTCTAAGCGCAAACCAACAATTAAAATCAATGTCGAAACAACACGAACTTCCACATATCTTAGATATCACTTCAACAACTAAAGCTATTTAAATAAGAGTCACTATTGTATAAATGTCCTATGCAGATAAGTTCTTTAGAAACAGTTTGGTACAAGACCTTAAGGTGATCTTCAACACGTTGTATTGTTTTTCCTGTTTTCTACGTAAAACACAATTACAGGATTAAACGATCTAGACTGTTATGCTTTCGGTTACCCTTGATTATACTAGATGACCTAGGGAAGCGTATCATTTTAATTATCATAAATGGTAATATCTATAAAGCCTCTGATATAAAACAAAAGGTTTATGATCTGAGGATGAAGCAATCCAAAACGTCTAAACGTTTTATATAAACTTAAATGTTATGTGAAACGGTCAAACCAAGAATTGTGAAAGCATATTAATATTAACGCATCGCACCACTCAAAAGGCAGCTGTGTACTTCGTAAATCATCTTTAACCTACATCTGTCCTATAGACCTATTTTTTTAAATTGAAATTTAAGAAATCTTTGTATTTTTTAATAACTTATAGTATAACTAGATAAGTCATAATATGTTTATATTCGGGTCCCAATCAATTTTGTTATTATTTAAATTCTTAGAACATAACTATTATTATGTGTTTCACCGTATGGTACACTTTACTACAGTTTCTTAAGGATTCTTACAAAACCTCATATACTAAGATCTATCAGGACATTTCCCTAATTCACAAAAATAGAATGTGAAAACATTATATTTTGTATTTAATTCAAAAAAGTATATGTAAAAAATAATAACCAATAACGTTTAAAAGTTATATATAACTCTATTAAGAGAGTAACAATAAGCAAGCATGCACTTCCTTCAAATGACTTCTTACCTTAACTATAACTTTATATTATCCATATTATCTATTCATCCGTAGTATTGCTTTTGTTTTCTGTGTACTTGCACCTAATCTTCAAGACAATGACCTTTCTAGTTTTTAATGAACGCGTGTGGTTGTACCACAAATTTATTGTTTATTTGAAAGTGGGCTACACCAGCGAAAGTGCTCACGTGTAAATCCACGCTTTATGATTTCCGCTCGAAAACGCAGTTTATGTTATGTTTTTAGTCTATGGAAATTTTTATTTCGTTTGCAACCATTAAAGCGCATAATTATACGCTTTAGCATGCTTTTGAAACTAAATCCCTACTAATATTATAAATGCGAAAGTAACTCTGTCTGTCTGTCTGTCTGTTACGCTTTCACGCCTAAACCACTGATTCGATTTTGATAAAATTTGGTATGAAGATAGAACTGAACTTGGGAAAGGACATAGGATACTTTTTATCGCGAAAAAAGGGTAGAAAGGGTTGAAAGAGGGGATGAAAGTTTGTATGAAAGTTCGTTATTGTCAAACCGATTTTGTATGACTTGGTATGAAGATGGAGCTAAACGTGGGAAATAACAAACCATACTTTTTAATGCGAAGAAAATACTCCTTACCATGTCGCGCGATATAAGCGAATTCTACGCGGGCGAAGCCGCGGGCGAAAAGCTAGTGATTAATATTATTAACATATAGGATTATAAACACATTCTGTTAAACCTTAGTTTTAATTCGCTTAGCTTCAAAAAATGACCATTCATACATTTTGTAACTCTTTAACAATTACGTGGCCACATAGCTCGCAGGACGGATGCTCGTTGGGGTATACAGGTCCTAGAATGGCGACCACGAACCGGCCGGCGCGCT
>NC_052114.1:3125692-3161788 GCF_012273895.1 Zerene cesonia
TGCTCGTTGGGGTATACAGGTCCTAGAATGGCGACCACGAACCGGCCGGCGCGCTGTTGGACGCCCTCCCACAAGGTGATCGGATGATATAGTTAGAAATTAGAATAGCTGGACGCAGATGGATGAACAAAGCCAAGGACCGGAAATTGTGGCACATTTTGGGGGAGGCCTATGTCCAGCAGTGGACTAATTCGGGCTGAATGGATGGATGGATGGAACAATTACGTTCCAATACCGAACCAACAACTCACCAGCGATCAACAAAAGCGCGGCGTCCATGACAGCGGCTCCGTTCAACATAGTAGCCATAAGAATGTCGTGCCCGGGGCAGTCCACAAAGCTGACATGTCTCACAAGCTGGAAGCGCCCCGTGCACGCGGGCCGCAAGCACGGGAAGTTGTCGTCCTTGGACGAACCGCCCGATATGAAACTGGTCGGTCTGGGGCATTTTGGGTTGTCGCATTTGTAGATTTTCGCGTTCGCGTAACCTGCAAATGTTGATTCGTCATTACACCGTACACGTCTATAGAATGGGTGATAGGACTAAATAATTTCGTTTAATTAAATAAAATTTAGAAAATAGTAGCACCCTACTGTGTTCCGTTGAGTGAGGGTTGAGCCGGAGGCCCATATCCGTTTCTGACCCTTCCTAGTACTTTCCTCATCAATCATTTTTTTATCCCATTTCATTGAAAGTTGGCAATCCATTCGAAGATTCGAAAGGTCTGCAAATGTTTATAGGCGGTGGTAGTGCTTGCCATCAGGCGACCTGGCGATCAGGCTTACCACCAGCAACGATTAAAAACATATCCGTTTAATTGAGGTTGTGAAGACTTATTCATGAGAGATTTAGGGAAATGGCCGCCTTTCAGTTAGGAACGACAAAAATAAATAAAACAAACACAAACTTATAAATTTTACCAGTTTTAAAAATAAATATTTATTTTTATTAACTAAACTTACCTTAACCTTAAATATTTTTATAATACTTATAAAGTGCTTTTTTATGAAATACTATGCTTTGTGTAACATAAATAAATAATTCTGGTATAAATTTTGGTAAAAAGAAATAAAACGCAATTGTTGTATACATATGCAATATTAAGCAAAGTTGTTTTTTGACTAAAATATACATAATATGCAAATAATTAACATAATGAAAGAACTACAGTCAAAATCTGTTATAATGACATCAAAGGGACTTCTCATATTTAGTCGTAAAAACCGATTGTCGTAACAGCCGATGATGTTGAGAAATTTTTTTTGAAAGAATAGAAAAAATTTGATCACGAGGCAGGATTCGAACCTGCGTATCTTGCCTAACCGTAGCAACCGTCTCGTGTCACAGTTTTCGTTGCCATAGTCCTCTGAAACGGTTTGACCGATTCTTATGCAATTTTGTGTGCATATCGGGTATGTTTGAGAATCGGCTAACATCTATTTTTCATACCTCTAAATGATCAGAGTAAGGCAGAACAGCGTTTGCCGGGTGCAGCTAGTTTAACTATAAAACCAAACGTCACATAGTCGATAACATTTCCGTAACAAATCAATAATATTTTTTTTTATTTTTATTAAGTAGCTTGCCATGATTATAAATTGACCTATTGATAATGACTTGTAAGATTGCTTTGAATTATTAATAAAATTCATTTCAATATGGGGTCCATTAAAAATATAGGTCTACGAGTATGGATTACGTCATGATGCATCTATAAAAAATCATTGACGTGTTATATAATTTATAATAGATTAGCTACAACAACTTTTCGATATAAGGTGCTTAATATACATCAAAAAGGTTTCTATTAGAAACAATGTGTTAATTAATTGAGTAATAAATAAATGTAATACGACGATGATACACATATAGGTAATGTTCTATAAGTACCAAGGTACAAAAGTGATCGCAACCTTATCTCACAGAACAAAATCGTACAAAAGATTTTCATCTACATAAAAACAAAAGCCATTGCATTTCATTGGTGAAAAAGTATAGAGAAATATATGAAAAATATATAAACTACATTCATGTATTTCGGAGAGTCTTAAATCACCATTTGCACCCTTCGTATCTTTCCTGTACAATTTTCTTAATTCAGTGTATCGAAATGAAAAATATATGTTATATTTCGATAAACATGACTTAAAATAGTGTTCATTGTACAATCATAAAATCCCGGTAAATTTGACCGTGCGTGCTTATTATAGTATTATTTTATCTGTGGTAAGTGGTGGTATATAATGTGTAAAATATGGATATATTTTACAGATTATCTAGATGCTTACTAGTACAAAATCGTACAAGTAGGCCATTGGGTTAAGAAGAATTAATGTGTACACTGCTCGCTAGGTGCGCTTTTTGTACTACTCAAGGCTCGGTTTTAACGCAATAGTATACCGATTCGTATAAATAACTAGATTTACTACTCATCTTAAAAAGCATACTTAATTAATTTTACAAAAAAAAATTATCAAGAATAAGCATCAGTGTTTTGTCAAATGTGAGAAATTACCATTAAAAAATATATTTCTAGCTGTAAATACTAGATTATCAAAAAATGTGGCTAACATTTTTTTTTGTGTGTGAATTTTAATCGATGAATTTATTTAAAACAAGCCCATAATCAATTTATTACATCGTTTTAGTATTCTTTTATTCAAGCTTACTTATTATTCCTTAGAGACTATTAATGATAATTTCATACAAAACACAATCCACGAAAACTAACCAAGAGCAATTTGTACAACGTTACATCAAATAAAATAACAACGTAGTAAGAATATTATGGGCCGAAAGTTAAGTACAGCTGTTAGGTAATATGTGCTCTTCCTCTCTTCTTCGATAAAATAATTTGGAGCTTTTTCTCGTTTTTACTACCGCATTATATTGCTTGCGACTGCTATGCAAATAGGTAATGTCAGAAAAAAACTATATATATCTACATTAGGTCATTGAAGTTTTCATTATCTTTACTATTATCCGATAGATTCTTAAAATGTTTATGACTCGATAATTGACGTATAATTTCGAATTGTGTTCTTTTTTTAACCTTTATCTAATTGAGAAAATCATATGTATTGATTTGCAATCGATTTTATGTTATAAATTTATATATTCAGTACGTTATTATAGCCTTGTATGTTATTTACACTCATTTATTGTAATAATTGTATTCGTGACCAATTATTCACTTTATAAAGTATTGAAAATAATTTAACATATTGTATATATTTAACAAAACGTTATGTTTAGTAAACAGTAAACATAGGATTGATTGGAAATATTAATTGTATGTATGGTACATACAATGCTTTGCGGTCAGCCCCGGCTCCGCCCGTTGTATATATAGAGAATAATGTAATAAATATATATCATAAAAATTCAAAACTTCACTATAAAGATACATTCATATTAATTATTATTATTTATTTTTTATTTAATATTTAAGAAATTTATTCGGTATAAAATATTTTCTGTTATAATAACTCAACTACATAAAAGAGCTATTCAACGCTTTATAAAACACACATTAATCATTCTTAGAATTTTATAAACTCATTTAGTAAGAATTAAATATTTTCCAATATGCTTATTTATCTACGATAGAATTGAATAACACGCGTAATTTTAATGTAAAGTTAAAAAAAACATTATAAAAACAAAAAAATATGTACGTTTTTTAACACGAGAAAGATTTCCGACGTATCAGGTCAATAACCACAACAATTTCAAATAACGAACGAACCACTTAATGTGAAAACATAGGGCGCCTTGCATACACGACCACAGCCTATTATTATATGAACCGACCGCATACATTGACATGTACTTCTAATTTCCAACTCCCGTGTTTCAAAGTAACGTATGAATATAAATAATAAGTATACTTTCTACATTCCGGACACTATGAACCCGTTAGACTAGATGTATGCTCAGACTTTAGTTTTGGGGGAGAGTTTAAGAAAATCATCATCATCAGCCCATACACGTTTCCACTGCTGGGAAACAGGCCTCCTATAAGGATTCAGGCCACAATCCACCACGCTAGCCAAGTGCGGGTTGGCAGATGTCACATGTTGCCGAACTTTTGATTTTCGGACATGCCGGTTTCCTCACGATGTTTTCCTTCACCGTTTTAAGCACTGGTGACGTTATCCACATGTGCAGATAAATTGAAAAATCAATTTATTTCCTGCACACTCGCCCGGTCTCGAACCCCGACTTCAATTTTGAAGTTCAAGGTTCTCAACACTGAGCCACCACCGCTTTTAAGCTTAAGAAAGTAAACGCAAAAATCACATGAGAAATTTGGCAAATGAACGGATCAACATAATCGATTTTAATGGTATACCGCCTAGTATTTTCATAAATCATAAAACTTTATGATGACTATCTATAAAAGTGTGAGAGTTACAACCGAGTGTGTAACTTACGTGTGAAAAAATATATGCCCTATACCCCAATAACCACCTACTAAATGGTTTTTATTGCTACATAATTCTTTATTACTTTTTTATATTTATAAATCACTAAAGTGTTTATACGCATAACGTATACTCTGCTAAAAAGGCGTATATATAAAAATAAAAACGATAAACAATTTTTTTTCTATCGATATAAGCCTACCTTTCAAACTACACAGATAACATAGAAATTTTCAATCGAGGGCGAGCATGTTATGTAAAAGCTATTGCAACTGGTTTTCATCCACATAACGTCGATAATATTTAATTTATTTGTGTATTAATTTCGTAGGCTAACGCACAGTAGATATGTAACAAGGTCATTATGTTACATAATTATTTAATGATATGGAAAATGGCTATATTATCACAGCAATCGAATTCATAATATATTGAGTAGGACATATTTAAGCGATTAGCGGTCCAACCCGGCTTCGTCCGTAGTACATATACTATTGCTTATAGCTTTTTTTCAACAAATGGGCTATCTAACACTGAAATAATTTTTCAAATCGGACAGGTTGTTCTCGAGATTAGTGCGTTCAAACAAACAAACTCTTCAGCTTTATAATATTAATATACATAAACAATTAAATAACGTTAATGTGTTTATCTTTTTGTAAAATTTTTACGTACAATAGATTTATTTTATTATAAATTAAAATATAAAAAACAGATATAGACTCTTAAAGGTTATTTTACGTATATTTAGTCTTTTTACTTTTTTAAACCCCTCTTTATCATGGGATAAAACTAAAGTCTAAGTACGCCTGTAATCCACAGCATCATGAATAAATATATAAAGCTTGTATGAATCACATATTTTTTTACATTTATATACAAACTGCGTTATCTTATACCTTTAAACGAGCAATTCTTGTGTATATATATATATATATATACATATATATATATTTGGAATCTCGGAATCGGCTCCAACGATTTTCATGAAATTTAGTATACAGGGGGTTTCGGGGGCGATAAATCGATCTAGCTAGGAATTTTTTTTAGAAAATATCATATTCGTGTTTTATTCGTGTTTTTTTTTTCCTGACATCTATTGGTGAATAATAATACTATTTTGCTTCGTAGATAGCTGGACAACTGAAATAACACATAGGCACTTTTTATACCGATATTCCTACGGGATACGGACTTACGCGGTTACAACCGCGGGTCACAGCTAGTAAGTTTTAAATTGACGTTATACTCGATTCGCTACGTGTGGCAACTTTTCATATAACTGAAGGCTCAAATTATATGTATTCTTGCTCACTAAAACACTAAGTAATTCATAATGTGAAGCAAGGAAGCTAATATACAGCGTGGCCACTATAAGGAAAGGTCGTCATTGTAAAGTCATTAGGTTTTTGCTCAGTCGGTTGAACCGGGTGATGAAACCTTCCTGTTTTCAAACACTCAAGAATCACTTGTACTGTGTTACGACTGATGTAGGCTCGAGTTACTGGATCAGTTAAACAGCAGTAGAGCTATACCCCAGTTTTGTCGTTGTTATACAAAGTCTCTTTAATCTATATATGTACCACATGTAAACTACAATATTACGCTGAAGAATTTGTTAGTTAAAACGCGTCACATCAGGCACTAAAGGACCGATTTCAAAAATTCTATGACTGTTGCATATATACATAAGCCTTGAGTGCTATAAATAGGCTATATAAGTTGAATATATAACAAAGCAGCATACCATATTTTCGTTTCTTTTATCAATTAATAACTATTTTATTGTAGCATTGTATAATGCAAAATCAATGACAGGAATTAAAGCGCAGTCATATTTGTACTTACTCAGTCAAGTATGCGATTAAATGTCTAAAAAAGTGCAAGTTCACCATATTTGTTGTAATGATATTTAATGTTTTAGAATAAAGAGATAGAAAGATAAAGAGATAGAGAAGCATTTATTTCATGAAACAACACAACACAAACATAAAATGAGAAAAATGTTTTATAAATAAAGGTAAAATATGGTTTAGTTATAATTATAAATTTCACATTGCTATCAAATGCATAAAATTATAACAGAAATTTATAAGCTTATTCATACAAAAGGACGCATCTTTTGTAATCGACTACCAATGTAGGGATTTCCGAACGGCCCTCTTTGGTCCGAGGTATTTAGGACAGCTAGCGAACCGAGACTGTGTCGAAAGATCATGTTAATAAGCAAATATGACCTTTAAGAGTTGATGCTTAAAGTGCATTCTTGATGCAAATATTGAATGAGCAGCCACCAGTGCACAAGATCTCCTGTCTAAAGAGTGGACTAGTCATTGCAGTTGTAACCAAGCTGTGGTAAGGCTCTCAGTAAATGGATAGCGTTTTAAACTATACGGTGTCAGAATGAATGAATGTTGCGAAAAATGTGTACAATGCATTCAGAGATAATGTTTAGACTTGAATACAATGAGACATTATTTAATGTTCTGCGGAAAATCGATACGCAATTCATATAATGTAACCTTCTTCAGATGCTAGTAAAGGGAAAAGAGGAATAATTATGAAAATAATAAAAGTGACTTATCTATGACGCTACATTTAATTACTTCAGTTGTTAAGATTATTAAATTGCATGAAATGTTATCATAGCTAATGCACTGATTGTAATAATTAGTAACATGTTTTCGCAATATTTCATATTACGGCCGACAGAATCGTTATATTTTGAAATTGCGACGCAACGAAAGGATCTCGGCATTTATAAATCGTTGCAAATTCACGATTTACGCGTGATTTGTGTTTCCAATAACGTTTGTGTCGATTCATTTACTGATAATTTATTATTTATGATCATTTTAAACGTAACATCCAATATGGGAAAATTACTGCAATCGTCATAAATAGCCATATATGTAAAATTTTAAATGTATATGATCATTAAATGTTCAAACTTTTATATACTTAATGGTAAAATGCAAAGTTATGTACCGATTTATGTCAAAGACATAAATTCACTCTTAGAGACCTACAATTAAAAAAAAACATAACATGTGTCTTATCTTACTGCACTCATATGAGAATTAATACGATTTAATTACATAATCGAGCACAATAAACATTGTTGTTTGTAACGTAACGTGTTAATGCCCTTGACTTCCGTAAAAAAACTCGTTTCATAAGCTTACAGAAAATATTCAAGGCCGCGAGAAGCAAGAGTAAACTCCTTTATGCTTAGTGAAAGTGAAACATTTTTGAGAAAGGCATACACGTTTTGGTCTTGGTCTTCTTGAATTTTTGACAATCCGGAATATTAGTTGTAGGATGATTTGATATTTCGAATTATCGCGACAATTCTCAGAATTTTACGAAAACACAGATAATTAGACAATGGTGATTATGATTTTAATTTTTTCTAAAAAAAGTTTGTGTTTTTTTTTGAGAAAAGCGTGATGCCTATATAAGATTACGAAGAGAATCATGTTACATGTTAATGAATATATAACTCACAAATAGGGTATTTATAATTTATAAAACACATTATCATAGCTAATGTTTCAAATATTCTAGGTTACTAAATAAATATAAATTAAATTAAAAAATAAAAATATTAACGATAATCCCTTTTCCGAGCCGATTGGGATGAAACTCGGTACAGAGACTCAAGAGAGGACGTAGGATAGGTAGTTAATAACCCGAAAATACCAAAACAACCTCCCAAAGCCAATATTTTGCGTACAGTTATTATTTACTACTTTACTTTGCACAAATGTAGATTTTCATTTTTGAATACTTCACAATTATAAACTAGCATAATTAATCAACAATACTAATATAGATTTTTTTTCTTAAAAAAAAATAAGCTAAGATTTACATATTATAGTGTATTAATTATTCAGAATAATTTAAATATTTGTGACAAAATAATGATATTTCCTAAAAATGTTCTTTATTGTAATTATAAGGTAACAGCTAGTGCTTACTGTATTAATTATTTATTAAACCTAATAAATAAAATGAGACCGATATCTTAATACCTAGTGACTTCCTAAAACATACCAAAATTTACACGTACGTAACAAAATACAAGAAAAGAAATAATTCTTCAAATATGAACCATATAAGGTTTATTTTTATTTAGTAACCGATCACTCTTATCTCTTAAGGGCCTTAAAAAAAATCTACGGTTCGAAACCGTTATTATTCCTCACTATAACAATAATAAATTAAAATTTGCCATCAATATAGAGCCAAATCGTACATAAACGACCTCTGTTTAATATTACATACAAACAAAAAAATAAATTGACCGTATATAGTTCTGTACAGTTTTGA
Source organism: Zerene cesonia (assembly GCF_012273895.1). NCBI lineage: Eukaryota > Metazoa > Arthropoda > Insecta > Lepidoptera > Pieridae > Zerene > Zerene cesonia. The sequence goes on from NC_052114.1 coordinate 3,134,453, forward strand.
AATAAACATAATGAATGATGTTTATTAATAGGTTTATTGTCTTAATAAAATCATGACGTAAAAACGTAGCACCCCACCGCGCCGCCCTTGTTCATTGGGAGTTTCAAAATGGCGGACGAGTAGGGACAAAAAGGGTCGGAAAATGAAAAGCTCAGTTGCGGCAAAACACTACTGTGAAGTAGTTGTGATTTAAATATATTTTTTGTATAAATAAGAGGAAGTGATAAGAACGCTCTACCTGCACATTTAAATTCACTCGTTTCTTTAAATCAATAAGATATCTGTGTGTGTAATAATTTTACATAAAACGTAAACGACATAAAAGTAAGTTATTTTTTAAAGTAAGATTAAATTGGTTGGTCTTTTAACAAAACAGTTCTCACTGATAATTGTTAACCGAAATCTGAATATAGGAGATAGATTGGATAAATGATAAAAATATGCTTACTCACTAAATTTTAAATTATTTTATCTTATTCTAGCGATAAAGTACTCTAAATTCTTTACATGAATTTAAAATAGAACATAATGTATATTACAAACAATGTATAATAGATTTAGAATTTTTAAGTTTGCGACAATTTTTTTACGTATGAAATAATAACTTTCATGACAAAACGAGTACTTATTTTAAAAAATACTAATTCATAGACCGGTTGATTTATTTTTATTCAAAGGCATTTTTATACTTAACAGTAAAGAAAATTTGATATAGCACAGTGTTAACAAAATTAGATATAGTACAGAGTTACATTTATACATTTTACAATGACATTACAATTTTGTTTCTTAACTGCATTTAATACTTTCAATATTGTTTAACAAATTTATTTTTATTGTTCACAGAGTCCACATAGAGTTCCTTTCAAAATAAGATGCAGAAAAGTCTCTTATGACGCAAGAGTAGAAACAAAAAATTAATAATACAGCAGCGATGGCGCTGTCAAACAGTTCATTTGCGAAGACCTACCAACGGCTATTCGTGGACTTAGCTGGTGAGTATTTTTATTTCATTATAAGTATTTGTTTTTTGTAGTAATTAATATGGCTTAATTATTCTTTATTCCGCTGAATACGAAACAAAAATATTTGATAAACATTTTTCTTAATTTAATTAAAGTTTTTTTTTCGTTAAATAAAAAAATTGCGTTTGAATGTGTCACTTAAAAATTAAAATGCTCTGGTTTTTCAATCGAGAATTTATAACAGTTTTAAAATATAAATGTTAAGGACATTAATTTAGTGTCAATTTACCAAAAATGGCAACAAAAATATTTTTCTTTATAAGTAGTTACCTTAATAGGCAATAATTACAATAAAACTAAAATGTTTCATTTATAATACATTCGATACCTTTTTATCATGAATTGGTAGATTCATGTTAATATCCTTAGGTCAAGTACGTTTCGTGTTAAATAAATTCGTCCTAAATTTATTAATAATTATAATATATCAAATACATTTCATTAACTTTTTATTAGATAAACACAATTATGGTAAGTTTTAAGGCCAATTTAAATTACAGCCGTTATAATAATAACACATAATTAACACTGTTGAATCACTTTTTCTAGCTTCGGGGAACATTTATAAAAAGCATACTCTTAATATTAATTGCTCCAAAAATATGTACTAACTGTAACCCGAAACAACTTTCAATTTATTTTTGCATTTGTAAAAGTTACGTACCTTATAGTAAAAAAATTACCGTAATAGTAGTAAAAAGGTACTTGCTGCTTATCCCTATCCCCTAAAAGATAATGATAATGATAATCTAAATGATAATCCCCTAAATAATAAGTAATCCTTTTTTTCTTAACCGCAACACCTCCCCCTATCATATTCAACCGATTGGGATAATTTATATGTATAAATACATGTGTATTATAATGTAATACTTCCTCTAGAACCACTGTATTTCTTAAAAAAAAAACATAAAATCCGTTGTATTTTTATGATCGCAGCATACATAGGGACAGACAGCTCTAAGCGACTTTTTTATACTATGTAGTGATATGAAATAGGTTCTTTATTTCCATAAAAAATAGTGCTAAGAAAAACTCTAAAAATTTCGCTAACAATCTAAGTACTATATTCAAGTGCCTAATCTATAATATGCTGTATAAATTACCTTTCAAGCACATACCAACAATGAAAAATAGTGTGAATTGTTAATTTATAATTTTAATTAGGTAATAAGCTATTTAGTGACGTCTTAAATAGCACTAGCGGTTAATATAATCAACCTCGGCAATGGAAAATGCGTAGAACATGTATAATGCATGTGGGAATTAGTCGCACATTTGTTTGTGTATGTCATTTCGTATGTTTAACACGCATACGTAATGTAATCAAAACTTTTTTGCAATACATGCAATTTCATGACCTTTATTTGTTTAATTGGTCGTTGTTTTTAAACAAAATTAAAGTAATTACAATATTATACGGTACATATATATATAATAACAAAGGATTTTCCATCTAAACCTTTCATACGTGATTTTGATTTCAGAATTACACTTCAGAATTACTGCAAATGTATTTCTTAACTAGCTGTGCCCGCGACTTGGTTTACGAGTGCGTAGGTTCAATTCGTTCAATTAAATTACGTTCTTAAAAGTTTTATATATAAGTCGCCGAGAATTTATATCTGTATAATAAAAAAGGTTCAACAAAATCCGTCCCGTAGTTATGGCATGAAAGCCAGACAACAAACTGACAGACAAAAATTACTCTAGGGTTCGTTTTTAATTTCTTTATATCCCCACTAGGATGTTATAAACAATTTTCAAAGTACTTAACAATCGGAAATAAACTAATAGCAGAACCAAATTCAAATACTTAAAAAATTTTGTATTTACGTATTTGCCACTGGGAAACCTATCTACATAATATACTGCAATGTTAAAACAAGCTAAAGTCGAAAATAAGTTTTATTAAATAAATAATAAATACAATAAGTTTATTTCTCAACCATATACACACATACAAACAATTAAGCCAAGGCAATATATTTAATATTTATAACAATTATTTAAATAGCGTTACTTTGATTGGTATTATAACTATGACCTTAGTTTCTATTCAGGACCGAAATTAAGAGGATTTCGATTCTTTTTTTATGGACAAAACCGACAAGAACAATAATATCCTATAGATAGATAATCAAAAGCCGAAAATTCCAAAACAACATGGAGCCTCTTTGCTGGTTTTACCTTTGATTTTTTTTACTACATCAATTTAATTATTCACTCGATTTATCCATCTTGATTCAAACTGTGTGCACTTTTCTAGGACAATAAAATAATTTCACGGGTTCGTCTTATGACCCTGATTAGGATCGCCAGAATTAAATAATATCCTTACGTTTACTCTTTATAAGAGCAAGTGATACGTTTTACTTCTCTTTTTAGTATTTTATATTATTTATATTATGTTATTTTTCTATTTTCCAGATCCCAGAACAAACGATTGGTTCCTAATCAAGAGCCCCGTGCCAGGTCTAACGATATTGGGACTATACCTATATTTCACATTAAAATGGGGACCGCGGTATATGGCAGACAAGAAACCGCTACAGTTACAGAAAACATTAGTCGTGTACAACTTTATACAAGTCCTAGTTAGCATCTGGTTGTTTTACGAGGTTTGTACACATTTTGATGATGTTATTGCTCAAAATTTAATAATCTAAGGCTCTGTTACACACGTTTACAATGCAGGACATTTTAAACCATTGACAAATGGTTGTTTTCAGATTTTGAGGAACTATAGAGATTTAGAAACCTTATACTGAGCCTTAATATCAAGAGCTGTTTCGTTACAAAGAAGTTTCTCCAATAATGCTATATTAAGGTGTTTAACTACATCATTACGTAATAAATTAAATATTGCAAAATTAGAGAAATGTTTAACGCCAAACATCGATGTAGATGGGATAAATATGTATTCGGTATAGGTACCTAATATAATAAAATTTAAAAAATATTTTCAGGGCCTCGACGCGGGATGGTTGAGGACTTACAGTTGGAAATGTCAACCAGTTGACTTCTCTTGGTCACCAGAGGCAATGCGGGTAAGAATATCTAATTAAATACCAGACATCACCCCAATTTTACTATAAATATTATCATGTAAGCTACACCTGAAGAATTTATAAATAAATTAATTTGATGCTTATTACATCGTCTTCAAACATTTAATTTTACGTCTGACAGCTAACGCTGATATAAGTGCTTTATTGTAAACTTAAAAAACAAGATTTCGAAGATCTACAAAGGCATGTTTATAAAAAAGGGGATTTCTTCATATAAGAACGCATATCCAGTACTCTACATGCAAATAAGCAGTCGTGTATTGGAATTTGGAGTGTAATTCCATTTATAACAATGATAATTGGTCACTTGACCCAGTCTTACTTTTGAAACATCCAGGATGCACTCGCATAATATTGCATTATACTGCGTCTACGTCCGATTAGCACAATCACGATTTATGATTCGATACAATTGCAATAATAACACAATGGCTTTAGATTCCTTTTCTATTCAAAGAAGACGTATTGACTGTTAACTCCATAAACTGCAACAAAGATATAACCTACATCCACAGATAATAGATCTAATTCCCTAGTAGGGTAGTAAAGGAAATTTTTCCCCATTACAAAGCTGAGTTTAAAGACCATTACACTGAGTGTACCAGGAGGAAAATCGGGGCGAACAGTTAGTTTTTATTATAATGGTATTGAAATGATTGTATATGATTGGTATGAAACGCAAAGGATATAAAGCATTAACTTTTCTATCATACAAACAAAGACATGGTAAATAATGATTTAACGAGTCATATAACAAGTAATTGAATCTTGTTATATTTTATATTCATAAACGAATCATATTACTCAACGATATAAAGTTAACTCATAAAGTGTGACTATACCTATTGTTCGTTCAAAATAATAATCACGGTTTACTGATTTATAGTCTACTAGCTGCGCCCCGCGATTTCACCCGCGTAAGTCTGTATCCCGTAGGAATATCGGCATAAAAAGTAAGCCTATCTGTTATTCCATTTGTCCAGCTACCTACGCACCAAATTTCATTGCAATAGGTCCAGTAGTTTTTGCGTGAAAGAGTAACAAACATAAACACATCCTCACAAACTTTCGCATTTGTAATATTAGTAGGATAGTAGGAAGTAGGAAGTAGGATAGGATAGGATGTAGGATAGTATAGGATTTCAACAAGAATTATCTGATTGTAGTATCTTCGTAAAAAATCGACAAAAAAACATCTTTTTCACGTTTCTATGTTTTTCCAAACGTAAATAGTATGTAAATCTGTTTTAATGTAATTTTGTTCATAGAAATAATTAATATATACCTAATACATTTGTGATATTTCAGGTAGCACGAGGTGTCTACATATACTTCCTCGCGAAAATGACTGAACTTCTCGACACGGTGTTCTTCGTGATAAGGAAAAAAGATCGACAAGTTACATTCCTCCACTTGTACCATCACACAGTGATGCCGATGATATCGTGGGGCGCCACTAAGTATTACCCCGGCGGTCATGGAACACTGATTGGTGTGATCAACTCATTCGTACACATCATTATGTACACTTACTACTTGTTGGCAGCCATGGGCCCGCAGTACCAGAAGTTCTTGTTCTGGAAACGTCACATTACTACGCTTCAAATGGTATGTCGGCTATCTGAACTTTCATTTGTTTCAGATCTCTATAATGCAGTTTAATTTGATATTACATGTTTTTTATTACCTTAGTAATTCTTAGAAACAGATTAATCATACTTAACTACAATCACCAGTACCGCTCATAATGATGGCCACTTCACATTCACTTCATAAAGAGACCAATAATTACTTCTAATTTAATGACCACGAGAGCAAGTAATTTATGAGAATGTTAAATCGTATCTCAGTAATTTAATGTTAATGTTTCAGCTTCAATTCTGCATCGCATTCCTTCACTCGTCTCAGTTATTATTCTACGATTGCGGCTACCCAAGATGGTCTGTTGTCTTCACGCTTCCCAACTCCATATTCTTCTACTACCTGTTTTACGATTTCTATTACAAGGCGTATGGCAAACCTGAGAGCAAAAAGAAAATAGCCAATGGCAACGCAGTAACGGATTGCAAGACAAACGGTGTTACCAGTCACAAAACAAATGGCGTCGTCGCGAACGGTACCTCAAATGGGAAAGCATACACAAATAAAGACGAATAATCGAATACTGTTGTATTTGACAGAAAATATTATAAAAGCAATACGACACAATAATATACATAATATTGTAAATAATTATTTAAGATTTGGAGGAAAGAAAGAATATGATTGTACATTTACGAATAGATTAACGATTTTATCTCGCTCAGGATAAAATAAGAAAGGGAATAGTGAATTAACATACAAATATTTTTTTTTAAGTAGGGACAGTCATTTAATGTTAGCGGTACTTTTAATGTCATAGGATATTTTTTATTGGTTTTAGATGCCAACAATCAAATATTTCACATCAACTCAACGAATAATATAAGAAAACTATTTATTTTTAAATAAATACTTTTCTATACATTATTCTTAAAAAGAGTTGATGATTCATTAACTGTACATAAATTAGACTTAATTCAGTCTTTTGCTCAATTTTAATTTTATTTTCTATCATTACTTATAATGGACTTTTGGTGCTTATAATATTATGTAAATCTAGCTTATTCTCCCCTAAATACTTTATTTTTATACTAATAACAACATGTTATTCCTTGCCTTATATGTAACTTTTTTACTGTTTTTATATGATGTGATGTCTTCCAAATTATAGTTCGTAATTGTTCACTGTTCACAAACGATAACGTTGTTACCTTAATGTTTAACTAAAATTAAAGCGACGAGTTACTTTTTATCAAAGAAGCCTTATCGAATATACCATGTATATATAACATTGTAATAAAAAACGGAAAATATGTTATAATTAACTCAATCAATTTTTCCAATGTTGTGTCGGATCATAGGCCGAAATAGTTTGCTTTTAACAAAATTGTAATGGGACATATTATACGAAGACTTAAGTAAATTGATATACAATTACAAATTAGTTTTATTTTTATTAAACATCTCCTTATCATTGTTTTACGGTTTCCTGATTAAACAATTTATCATATATTTTTTGTTTTATTTCGTTGTTTTAAGACCTAAAAGAATAATTTCATTCGTAAATCTGTATATATTTTTTATTTATACCGTTCCACATAAGAGGTATTTATTTATATTTATTAAAACTTTTTACTTTTTACAAATTAAAAAAGCCAAAAAATAACATAGATACTATCTTATATTTAAAAATCTATGGGTAGGTAGGAAGGTATGGGTTATCTTATTATTATGGAAAATCAACAAGAAGCTACGAATTCATTTTTATTGCTGGTTTAAATTATAGGCAATACTAATATATCATAAGAGTCAACAATTAAAATATATTAAATAATCATAATAATGTCAGCCGGATATGAATGAACAAATTTCGCGATATGATATATATACGCGATATTCGCGATATGAATGAACAAATTTTACATTAACCACGGCGCTTTGTGGGCTATTGTTTGTCAAGGAACGTATCTTTAAACGTAACTCAAATACATAATTATTTCTTTCTTTAAAAAAATTTGAATATAAGCATAAACACTTTTTTATCTCAATGTGTATATGTTTATCTGTTTTTTGCAATGATTTTTCATCTTGTCTGTATTGCGATATGTCATATAGTATATATGTCATTTGTCAAAAATCGTCATTCAATCACGCATTATTATCTGTGAATTGTGATTATTGCAAATAGCATAGTGCTACGATTATTGCTAAATCAATTTCGTTAATTTTTGTATACCTTATTCGGGCTGTGAATACTTTTTCAATAAAGCATTATACAGAAATCTCAACACACCATATTTATAAATGAGTCTTTTACAAGGTAACAATGACTCAAAAACGGCAGTGTAATACGTAAAATGTCGGCAGAGAAAACGGAGAAAACCATAGCAATACAATTCGATCCTATTCTGCCAGATACTGGAGTTTTATTTTACGAAGAATGTCCTGCAGAATATGAAATTCCTCGTCCTATATTATTGCCGTTGAAAAGCAGCACACAAACACATTTTGAAGAGCTTCAAACGGAGGCAGTTCGAGCGTGGAAAGAAAAACAAAAATCTTCTGATAAGAATTGAAAATATTATTTCTTTGTTGTTTTGATTGACAAAGATAAGCCTCAAGATGTACTATTCACTATTCATTGTAGAAATTATATCTGCATTTATATTAGCAGGAACATTATTATACCGATATGGAGATTGCTATAGAAATCATATTATTGTGACAGTATCTGTGCTGACGGCGTGGTACTTTTCATTTTTAATTATGTTTATATTGCCATTGGATATCTCTTGGGTATGTTCACTCTTATTAGCTATTTTGTTTTACTATTTCACTTTTAAGCCATCTATATAAAATAGATTGTTAGATACTGGTGCACCATATGACAAGATGGTTTTTAAATAATAGCCAATATTCCATTGTTTTTTTTTCTATATTGTATAATAATATTATGTGTCATTAGATAATCAATATTCATCATCACAGAACTATGCACAGACATGATGAGTCTGTTGTGATGAATTTAAAGTAAAATTTTTGATAATATTCTTTGAATATTATCTACAAAATTTAAAATCTTAGTCTATGCATTTTAAATTCTTCTATATATAAAAATTTGTAATTTTCTTAAAACTTTTTTTAATACTTAACAAACGAGACTTGAAATTAAATAAACAACCAACCACCAACCTAAACCTTATAAGGATCTATTTACAAATTGCTATCATTATTTATCACTCAAACTATATGAAAACTTATTTTTCAGACTGTATATCGACAACATCAATGCTTAAATGCATCTACACCAGTAGTTGTACCTGCTCAGGTTAACGTCACAAGTACACCGGCACCTGTCAATGTATGCCCCATATCATGGCCTGATAATGTATTTCCCAGCCTTTGGAGAGTGGTGTACTGGACGTCACAATGTTTGACATGGTTAGTTTATTGTTACTAAAATATAGTTACTTAGTTTCATCCAGTTCAATCTAGTGTTTTTGTGAAACAGAAAAAGCGATCCATTATATAGTCATAACAAAGTTTTATATATATATAAAGAGATAAAATTGTACAATTGTAAAGTATATTTAAGATGCATCACATTATGTAACATTGTTCTACAGTATCTTTATAATTGATAAAAATTGCAGGTTAATTATGCCGATGATGCAGTCATACAGTAAAGCTGGTGATTTCACAGTTAAAGGGAAGTTAAAATCGGCACTCGTTGACAATGCCATATATTATGGGTCCTACTTATTCATATGTGGAGTTCTTCTCATCTACCTAGCTTTCACATCTGGAGTACAACTAGATGGACCTAAAATAAAAGCAATTGCGTCATCAGCGAGTAACACTTGGGGTCTGTTTCTGTTGATCTTGCTTCTTGGATATGCACTTGTTGAAGTACCAAGAAATTTATGGAACAACTCAAAAAAGAATTATACATTGTCGTATTGTTATTTCAAGATAGCCAAACTGAGTACTGATAAGTGTGAAGCTGAGGAGACAATTGATGATATATTGGAGGTGAGGTGTACTAAATATGAAAGTATTATTTATTAAATTCATATATATATATATATATATATATCACTTTCCCAGCTTTTTAATGAAATTTGAATAAAGAAACTGATATAATTAATCATTCATCTTTGCAAATATATTGTTTCTGCAATTGCTTCATAAATGTTTTTCTTTATCTATATTACAGAGTTTAAACACAATCACAGCGGCAGTGGGGCCAGGTCATCCGTTGCAGCGTCATGTGGAAACAATTGTTCAGAAGTTGCCAGTACAACTTCGAGACAAACTCAACTCCAGAGCCCCACCTGACAGAGCCCCTCCGCCGTCACTAAAGAGCTTAATTAATTTACACAAAAAGGTATGGTAAAGAATGTAGGATATGTTCTGCATAGAAAACCTTTCTGCAACATGTTTATTTTTTAATGTATTTAAATTCAAATTGAGTTTTATAGTTTCCATCACTTTGATATTTGAAATATTTACACCAAAAAAAAAAATGCTTATTCCAAATAACAGACAATCAAAGCGCTCCACGTGTTACAACGCACGGAAACCCAATACGGCCTCATGCTAGAGAAGATCTACCATCTAGAGGATGTTGCAACAAACAGCCGGTCGCCGGACCATCGGTTTCAGCACACGTTCCATATGCCCAGGCCTCGGTTGCAGAGAATATTCTATCCGCCTATAGTAGGTGTGTATGTTCAAGCAATTAAGATTTTAAATATTAAGGGGACTATGTAAGCTAAAGCGTCTTAGCGTAAACTGCCTAAAAGTATATGATCAATTGCAGTAAATAACAAACGGCACCCTCATAGGAGGCCCATGTCCCAGCAATGGGAACATATATGGCTGATGATGATGATGATAGTGAACTAACTAATCTAACTATGGCAATGTGTTATATGCTGCACTAGATATACTATGTTGATGGTGTGTTGAAAACATAATGCAACGCAATTTTATACGATAGGAAAAAATATCGAAAATGTGTCTGTACTAAACATTTCAACTGATGAATAAAAACGATGATGATATATAGACAATCATTTTGATTTTTTCCAATCTATTATTTAACCAAGATGGTAGTTTTGTACTGATAGAACGATAGACTTTTCTTTACTATGAAAAGATTTTTAGTAAAATGCGTAATAATTTCAGAATGGTACTGGGAATGTTTCCTCAAGCAATACTTCCTCAAAACAATGGCGGTGATCACATGCATCCTGTCGGTGATGGTGGTGTGGTCGGAGCTGACTTTCTTCAACAAGTCCCCGGTGCTGTCCCTGTTCGCCATCTTTGTTAACGCCGCCGGGGATAATTTCAATTATGTCGCTATTGTGGTGAGTAATTTATTGTTATAACTAGCTAGCTTTCCGCCCGCGGATTCGTGCGCGTGGTCAAAGAAAAAAATTTCTACAGATCCGCGGCTTTCCCCGCATTTAGTTCCCGGTCCCGTGGGATTTCTGGGATAAAAACTAACTTATGTCCTTTCTCAGATCTCATACTATATTTGTACATGCAATTAAAGTAGTAAAGTTCATCCAATTTGGTTGAGTGTTTTAGAAATGAAAATAGAGTTACTTTCGTATTTATGCTTACTACATATTGTTTAAAATACAACTGGAAATTTTCTCAATGTAGGAATTGATAGAAAACCCCGAAAGACATGTTATTCAAGTACACAATTCGATTACAGACAATATCGACGCTCATCATCGGGTACATATTCTACTGCGCGTACTCAACCGTACTCAAGATACGCGTACTCAACCTGTACTACCTGGCACCGCACCACCAGACCAACGAGTACAGTCTCATCTTCTCCGGCATGATGGCGTGTAGGCTCACGCCCGCTATGTGCTTGAACTTCCTGAGCTTGACACACCTGGACTCGCACATCATCACCTCGAGGATTATGGAGACTTATTACACGCAGGTATATAGAAACATGTTGAGTGACGGAAAATAAAATTTACCAATAATATTATGGCATTTCTTTAAAACACTTTTTTTGAACCCCAGTATGTTTGTATGTAATAAAAAAAAAAGTAATGCATACTAAAATAATGTTTTCTTGTGTATTAAAAAATATTTATAACAAAAATAAAACATGGAATTATGAAACCGTAGAATTAAAACTTTTTAACAACTAAACCGCCGAAGAACTGAAAACCGTTACCGTTCTTAAACTAAGTAAAGTTACGTAGTAATTAAAAGTAAAAAAATCCCCAAATCATAAATATACACTGTAATGTAGAGGCACACCCATAACCTCCCCAGATAATGGGCCATATGGACGTGCTGCGGATCATAGCGGAAGGTTTCAACATATACTTCCCCATGTTGGTGATATTCCTCTGCCTCGCGACGTACTTCTCGCTGGGCAGCCGCCTGCTGTCCATGTGCGGCTTCCAGCAGTTCGTCGGTGACGATGAGCTGACTACCGACCTGGTGGATGAGGGGCGGGAGATCGTTAAACGGGGTGAGGATAATAGTTGGTTGTTTATAAGCAAGGGAATTGTCTTGCCAGATAGCTGTTCCTGATGGGAAAAGTGTATTTAATTAGAATCTAGTAGTAGTTGTTTTTTGCTTAAATAAATGTTCGATAAATCACATATATCTTAAAACATTCTACTATAAGATAACTTTCTTCTGTTCTGTTGAAGCACGCAAGAACATCTTATATCATATACTATAGAATCTTGCTCTCTTAGATTGAAGAATAAATTCTCTTTCTGTCTCCCACAAACACCCGATATCGGACGAAATATGTAAACATTTAACAAATAATTTAATCTCATTTGAATCGATGCTATTATGATACAACAAAAATAATAATGACGTAAGCATAAAACGTTTTGAAGCGAATTATTCAAATTTGTCGAAATTCCAAATTCGAAATATCGTTCCAGAGAAGCGCCGTCGGCAGCGCGTGGAGGAGTCGATGTCGCGGCGGCGCGACTACAGCGAGCGGTTCGCGCAGTACCGCACCGCTAGGGATAATGACGGAGGTAACATTCGACTCTTTACTGCTTTTAAAAATGGAATAGCTGTTGGTTTTTTTTCTTTTTTTTAAAACTAGGCTAGGGAAATGGAAAAAGCATGATTTATACGAATTGCAGACTCTTCGACATATTCTAACCTTAGAACTGTTTTTACTTTTATTTTATTTAAATCACATACAAATGTTTCATAATTTCTCTCGTAGATGTAGCATTTGGTATATGCCAATTTTTATTGTTATAGATATATCTGTTTGATAAAAAGTATTATATTATACTGTTCCGCCAAAGTTAAGCTAAAGCATTTCAAAAAATATACAAGTAATGCATTAGTTATTGTGCATGTGTGTCACTTTCCAGCCCACACCGGGCTCCTGCACGATGTCGACAACGACTACTACGCGCCAACAGACAGACAAACAGTCCACAGCTACCAGCAAGCCGAGGTACCCTACAATAGACCCAACCTGACCCTAGAAGACGAGCTAGACCGTAGGTTCGGAGAAAGTACCCTGCCGGCGGTTAGGACAGAATTCGACACCCGAAGGGACAAACTGACCATGCCACCTAGGGGACTTTTTGATGATGTTTAGTGCAATAGTTTAAAATATATATTCTCTGTTTCATTACCTCTAATATCTATGATGCAAGTTTGATGTTTTACCCTGATATTCTTCATGTTTTATTTTTTAATACGGATTTTTGTGTAAGCAATTTTGTATTGAAGTGAAGTGATGTCGCGTTTAAAAGTATTATAGCCTATTATATACATTGTTGGTGTGTGCTGTAATCAATAATTAAGAATTAAGCTCTTTGAAACAACGAGATATAAGAATAAATGTTGAGGCAGTATTTAAAAATTTATTAACTAGCTGGTCGAAAACAAATTCAACCTTACTCGCACGTATTAAAGTCGGATTTACTATACAGATACGGTTTTATGATAGCAACAAATTTCGTTTGTTAATCAGGTGGACTTTTGGGGAGTATACCTTCTGTTGATTGTGTTATAAATATACCTATATCGTAGTTTTAAGAATGTTTAAGCGTTGCTATATGTCAATTGACTGACCTGAGCTAGTTTGTTCAATAAGTTATTGCTTCATCAGCATCATTGCATCATGTAGAGAAAAAAAGTTAGAGAGCTTTTTGCAGCCGCTACTTTACGATATTTTGTACACATATTTTGATTGAGATGTTTCGCAACTTTAAAAAATATTCAAACTTTACAATATGTTATTTTAAAAGAAGTTTTAATTACTATTTGCATGTTATAGCTAATTTCGATGCCAGTATAAATTAAGTTTAATAAAATATCTTAACTCAAATTTATATTATATTATAATTTGTAAATATTGTAAACACTAACGCCATCTATATATTTATTATCTATTACATTATGACCAATCAAAAGTAGTGTTTATTTAGAACAAATTGTAATAACAATCTAGTGAAATTAAATCAATTTTCTAAGTGTAAAATCGAGTTAACTTATATGAATTGCCTAATATTTTAGTAATAATAGTTAATATTAATAGCTTTTATCAGGGTCTATGTAGTGTGTATCACTGTGTGTGTAGTTAATATTTTATAGCAAATTTCTTGGCATAATAAAATTTACAACTTAATATAGATATATAAATTCCTCTTTACATTTCATTTGTTTATTGATTTACTTATATTTCAGAAAATATGTAACTTATTATATGCTATATAGAATCTTAGATTTGTTTAAATGTCCAATAAGCGTTGGTGCTGCATCTGAGATTATGATAGCTAAGGTTATAAATTTAGTAGCTTAATTTTATTTAGCACACTTTCGCAATGGCAAACACGTAAAGGTTTTTTTCACTTTATCGATTATTCAATTCTATCTAAAATTCATACAATATTTTCATGCATTTTTATTCTTTATAACTTGCACATAAATTCTATGTTTAATTCTCCAGATCGTTCTGCGTACTCGTGTACGCTCTGCTTTGCGTATTTACATATATAACGTCTCTTCTGTAGCGATTGCCGTATAAAAAGGTATTTAATATTGCAAATACGTATGAATAACAGTTACCATTATTGCTACAACATCATTGATTGCTAAAAACATTATTATTTGTGTGGATTAATAAAATAGTTCTTTGAATAATAATATAAGCTAATGATTAGTGTTTGAAATAAACACTATAACAATTACTCAATAATAATTGCAATGTGTAGAATAGTCATGTATAAATAATAAGATTATTATATTTAATATAAAACGTTAAGTAGTGATGTAATGTACAAAAGGATCTAATAAGGTTTTTTTAGAAATATAGCGCCTTGGAAGCCTTGCGTAATAGAGCAGCGTTGGATATGCCGTCAATTAGAAATGCCAGTTGTATACGCAGCTACATGTATTGATTTGTTAACGGCCATCTTTTATGGTCTTGTATAAATTCATCGTCAGAATAATAGTCAGAATTTGTAAAAATCTTTTTACCGACATCAAATCAAATATGAACTTAACATAGTCTGTATCGAACAAGAAGTATATTCTAATATGTACGATCTGTCAATTGTAAATATTGATCATTAAAACAATACAGTGTATTAATACAGTCTCGGTAACGAAAAATATAAGAATGTAGCGCTACGACCATTAAAGATATGCGAAAGTGTATAGTTTTTATTGCCATTTCTTTATATTTGTATTATTTTAAAAACGACGGTTATTATAGAAATTTGATCACGAAAATTATAAATTTATCAATATGGTTTACATATTTAATTCTTTATATTCGTCTCGCAGCTGTTTATGTAAATACTTGAATTTATTGTTGTTTCATTCCATAGTTTAAGTAATTTAAATAAAATGTTGTAATAAATATACACGTTTTTCATTTTCGATAATTTATTAAGGAATAGTTAATAAATTACTACATTATTAAAACAACACTTTAATGTTGTCGACTTTGGACCGCAACTCGTGAGAGGAATCCTTCGACAGGTCGTGTGCATAGGTCTGGTAAATTTGTCTTAGCTTATTTATTTCTTCCGTTTTCTGCAAATCTGTAAAGCAATAATAATTTATTTTTCAAAAGCTGTCACTTTGTTCATAAAATATGTACTAATTAAATCCTTACAAATGAAACAGGATTCAATATTAGTTAGGGAAATAGACCTACACAGATATATTTTTACGAACCTTTTAAGCGTTTTATCAATATTTCCATTATATTCAGGGCATCTCTTCTATGCCTCACTTGGTTACTGTTTTCTGAAACGAAAAAAAAAAAGTATTTAATATTGCTGTATTTTTTATAAAACATTTTTTGTAAAAGGTGCATAGAGAATCATTTAAAAAGCTTAACAAATACATTTCATAATATAAGCAATAACATATACTCACTAAGCGTAAACTCGACAATACTGGCAACATGTGAGGTGACGTCACCGATCGCTTTGTCTCTGCCCACGAGCGCCATATTGTCCGTCTCCATGGGCTCCTCGTTCAGTATTGCCAGCCTCTCGAGCACGCGAGTTACACTGGATAGTATTGCCAGTTGTGTCGACCGAGAGCTAGAGGGGTAGGACTGGGAACAGTGGCTGAAGAACACGTCTTGGTATTTTTCTGAAAAAAAAAATACTGGTCATTATTACCCTATTCTTATTAAAAGCAAATATTTTCCTTTTTTTTTTCGAAATGACTTCCTACGAAAGCAGTCTTCTTCGCGAGAATATTCCTAGAAATAGTATGTTGTGAGATACTTCACACTATTTACTATTACACGGAACTAATCATATTTTTATACTAGCTGTTTCCCCGCGATTTCATCCGCGTTAATATTCCTTATATCCCAATGTTGTTATGGGAACAAGCAAAACAAACAGACGGACAGGCAAAATAAACAAAACAGACACTTTAATTTTATTTATTTGTATAGAGTAAAGATTGGTTAATGAAATTAAATAAAAAAAAATCGGACAGTGTGATTCGGACTCCCCATACTATGGGTTCTGTGTAAATAAGCTTAAGAGAAAACAATGATGAACAACGTCACGTATAAATTCATTTGTGATTAAAAAATGTTATATACCCTGTGTATCAGCACTTTTAGGCCAGGCCTTCCCGAGCAGCTCGTAAGCCGCCTCCTTCAGCGTCGCCAGCTGTTCTCTCCGCTGGCGAGCGCCTTCGTTGTCTTCCTCGTCTGAATCCTTGTCCATAGAGTATTCGTCCTATAGTCGCATATTAATAGAATTATATATGCACCATAACATATGAAGAAAAAAAAACACTTTAAACGAATCAAACTAATTTAAAATAAAAAATGGGTCTATAATGTTCGAAGGAAACTTATTTCTTTACTTTTTTAATTGTGTCCTCATATAGGTTAAAAAGCTGGCAGGCTGTAAAGTGGTACAAGAAAACTTCATAATAATTCTGGTTGCCCAAAAATCTTAATCGCTTGTAGCGAAACAAGGATAGAGACACACTGTATAATCCCTGAAAAAAATTGATTAATGTCTTCAAAATAAATATGTATATAATGGAAGTAGAATAAAACATAGCACTCACGGCTAAAAAGCGAGCCGACCGAGAGAGGATATAATTAATTTATATTAAAAGCACCGAATATATAATATGCTGGCAAGTTAAAAAAAAAACGAAACACACTGACTTAATGGTAGCTATCTCTCTCGGCTTGGACAACCCCCTAAAAAAGTCCAACTAAAAATACTTTAACGCTTAGTTCATTTTCTTTAATACAATTTTTACCACTCAAATACCATTAGAATTCAGAAACTTCCAAGTTCGATGAGGATCCAACAGACCTTGGACAGTATGACCTTAACGATATCATAGACTTGGTGGAAGACGTCGCAGCCGGTGGCGGCGAGCGCGGCGCCGAGCGCTGCGATCGCGTGCTTCTTGTACACCATCTCCTGCTTCCTGCTCTCCAGCAGCAGCGCGTTGATGCACTCGCTCGTGAGCGCCGGCGATAGGGGCGCTTCGCCTTCTTTTACACTGCAATATTTTTTCTCACTTTTAAAGATATAGCGGATTGTACAAATTTTCAAAATAATATTTTCATCACTTCGTAGATGGAGCGGTTGCAATGAATCGTGAATTATTTATTTACGGTTTACTGAATTTGATCGTGATTCAGGCTCTTTATATACATTAATCTTATTTTTTATATTATTACCATTTGAAGTTTACACGGCTTGTAGTACTTGTATCCATACTTACTCTACACTATACTTAGTAGCCCGTACAAATAAGCTAAAGAGATACTGCAAAAAAAATCACATTCAAATCACCCATTCAAAATGACCATTGTTTAACCTAGATTTTTTATTATCCATTGATATAGCGACAAAGGAAATACATCATCTTTGAAAATTGCGACCGTCCAACTGACGCGGGTCACGACATTCGGGATAGACGGGCAACGAAATCTAACCAATAGGATCACATCAGCCTCTAGGTACGAATCCCTAAAGGACAATACCTGCAAAGCTCCGCCAGCGCGTCCACAACGTGCTGTTTCCCGTCGAACGTCTTCCCGTGCGCGGCGGCGAGCAGCGAGCGGACGAACGCCTCGCGCTGGTCGCCCAACCCACTCGATAGCTCCTTGCTTATTGTCTTTATTGCATTTGCGGCCTGGGGTACAATGTGGTGCGGTTAAAGCCGTGGCGTTTAACACTGGCTACATACAAAATGATGAATTCATTTCTGTTACTAGTTGAAAGTTATCATAAAACCCCACATTTGACCTATTAGGAAAATATAGCGCAATTTTAAACGATGGCTAACTATTCTCCCAAAAAGTGGTTCAAATCCAAATACTTAATATGAAAATACAATGAAATGAAACAAATAGAGATCAGGCGCTTTGATGAACTTTATGAATAAGGAATTTACAAGTATTCAATTAAATTGTTTTCTCTTCATAATATAAATGTCATCAATCCAATACTGGGTCACATTCAGCGTCAACATTTCTCGCAGTTTCAACAACAATTGTCTCCAATTGTTTCACTCTCTTACCTGAACTTTTTTGGTCCAACTGCTAGAATTAAGGGCCTTCTCAATCTCTTCCCGTAGAGCGGGCAAATGCTGTTTGATGCCGCTCTCTCGACCCGGGCTTATGTCCGTCCATATCTCTTCGAACATCTCCACTGTATTCGACTCTATAACAGTACAAAATAAATGTTAATAGACAAGCCTTTGAGCTTGTCTATCCCGTCTGTCTGTGTCTTTTTACTTTTACCACGAGCTGTATTTGTAACTATTATGGCAACAGAGACGCAAAAAAAAAGTCGCAAACAACTTTCTATTCGAAAATTTCAAAGGAATTAGTAAGCATGGACATGGTACATATTTAAATCGTTGCATCAGTTAAAATCTCACACGTGGAAAATATCAAAACATCAATTTGCAATGGAAGTTTAAACTGACAATAAACCTTACTTAATTCAATATTAAAGTAATAAATTGTACTAAAAATGGAACTGAAAATGCAGTCTATCCGCAAATTATTACTTTAAATCTTACCATCATCTTTCGGTGCGTGCATAGCCAAGAACACAATGGGAGCTAATATGGCCTCATTGTCTTTGATGTGCTCTATCTTAGCTTTGGCGATAGATTTCAACGTGAGACCTATAGCGGACCTGGCAGCATCGTCCTCTTTAGTCTCGTAGAGGGTTATCAACTTTTTCATTAGCTTTTCTATTGATTGAGGCTGAAAAGAATCAACTGTTTAAGAAGAGTACTGTAAAATTGATGAATCTCTAGGAAATTATCTATGAAATAATCTGCAACTTGAACGGAATAATATCTCGTTATATTTAAAGTCAATATTAAAGATGACATTTCATAATATCATTGATTCTATAGCAAATATTATATAACTTCGCTTACTTTAGCGAAAGCTGACACTTGTCCTAGCGCCTCGGCATAATTCTTCCGAACAGTGGCGTTTCTATCAAATGTGCCATTCAACAAGTTGGTCATAATTTTTCCAGCCACAGGCTCCAACTCTGCCCTTAGGTAGTGTGCGGCTAGCACAAGGAAATGTGCGCACGCGACCTTAGTGCCTAGCTGCGGTGACTTGGCAAGTTCCAGAATCTTCGGTAGCATTTCTTTCATCGCCTCAATGTCTATGAATGGCATACACTGCAAAAATATCCACTTTAAGTATAAACGTCTGGTGTTTAGATAAGAGAGATTGCTGTACCTTTCTTCATATTGCAGCAACAAACAATCAGATTACTTAAATAATATTATTATTGAAACAAGACCTTCTGTACACGCAAGCAAAACCATCGTCCTCGTCTTTTTAACTGAATGACAACTGAAAGCCTAGCTACCTTACTCTAATTACGATCTATACTTATATTGTTAAGCTGAA
Source organism: Zerene cesonia (assembly GCF_012273895.1). Classification (NCBI taxonomy): domain Eukaryota; kingdom Metazoa; phylum Arthropoda; class Insecta; order Lepidoptera; family Pieridae; genus Zerene; species Zerene cesonia. The sequence goes on from NC_052114.1 coordinate 3,154,561, forward strand.
GAATTTTGGTATTTATTTGTTTGATTGAACGCGCTAATCTCAGGAACTACTAGTTCGATTTGAAAAATTCTTTCAGTGTTAGATAGCCCACTTTTTGAGGAATGCTTAAGGCTATCAGATAGATATAGTAACCCCGCAAAGAATAAGGTTCCTTTTATTATCCACTATAGGTTATACCTCCCCCCTCCTCTCCACCCACCTTAACGACAGTGTCGGTGGTGTAGTGCTGCCGGGTGGCGCTGGCGCGCAGGTCGTCCAGCAGCTCCCTGGAGCCGGAGTCGGCGAGCGCGGTGCTGAGGTAGGACAGCTTGGCGGACTCCAGCTCGCCCGCGGCCGCCACCAGCGCGGGCACCAGCCGGCCCAGGAACGGCGTCAGGCTGCTGCCCGCCGCCGTCACCAGCTTCGACACCGTTTGCAGACTGGGGGACGTAGGTTTCTTATTTATGTCTTTTACTATACTTTATTTGACGATGTGAATGAATAAATAAAATTATGGTAAATTTAGGTTTTCGCTCTCCCGCCGCTGTCAATAGCGGAGATTCCAGTTGTAGGCCGGGGGACATGGATTTTTGTAGATTTTTATGTATTTGTATATTGTTTATATGTATTGATTTTGGAGGGATAGAGAGGTGATAGAACGGTCGTAGATTTTTATTTTTTTATTTTTAGGCTTTTGGTAAACATTTTAATAATAACAATCAATAAAAGACGGTTATGTGAGAATCCTGAAACGCTTTTTCACTACACACAAATTTTAAATGACTTTGTAAATAAAGCACTTAATTTGGCGGATTCGAGCTCATTCACCGCCACACATAGGAGACTGCCGCTGTTACAAGTTTTTACAGTATTTTATTATTCGACATATTCTATTATAACAAAATTATTTAAAACAAGGGCTAATAAAATATTTAAATAAAAAAAAAGAATTAATATAATCTTAAAAATAAAATATCAATTTAACGATACAGTATTAAATGTTCCTCACCTCACACTCCGCACTTCTTTGACTAGATTAGTGATCCCTGTATCCAATAGCACCGGTAAAATGGCCGACACTATTTCTTTGCCATCTTTACCCTGGCTCACATCAGAGGCTTGAATGCACAGCTAAAAAACATTCAGTTTTAAACATAAACATTTTTTTTTTAATATTTTGAAGGGTAAAAGAAACATGTCTAAACAGCTTTAATTTTTTTTAAAACCTTAGAACCATTATAAATTACTAGCTACGCCCCGCGATTACACCCGCGTAAATCCCGTAGGAATATCGGGATAAAAAGTTGTCTATATTATTCCAGTTGTCCAGCTGTCTACGTACCAAATTTCATTGCAATCGGTTCAGTAGTTTTTTCGTGACAGAGCAACAAACGCACACACATCCTTACAAACTTTCGCATTAATAATATTAAGTAGGATAACATAATATATATTGTGTCCGTGTATGTATGTGTACTTCCCACAAAGAGTACCTTATTGGAATCAAAATAAGGTTCCAAGTTCTCTAACACAATATCTAAATACAGACGCCACTCACTTTAGACAGCACGTTGGCCGCGGAAGTAGCAGCTTGCCGCGTGCCCTCGTGCACGTCGTCCATCACGCGGAACAGCTGGCACCAAATAGATGGCAACTGTTCTAGCGACTCGTGGAGACTTTTTGCACCCCTGTATGAAATATATTTATCGGGTTATTTGTACATTTCTTATCAAAACAACCCAAAAAATCAATTCAAATTGCTAGAGGGTTGGCTTGAAAACAGAAAAACGATCTCTATTAAAAGGACATAAAATTCAGAGCTATTTTGAAATAGATAGGCTAAGGATTACCTGAGTAAATCGGATAGAGCATTGCAACAGGACATTCTGACGCGCCATTGGTTAGAAGTAAGATTGGCTGCTAGATCCGCCAATATCTCTTTGTGATATTTTTGCACCTATGCAAAAGTGAAATACGATTTATTATACATATGTTCATATACCAAAATAGTAATTATCCATACGAAGAAGAAACAATTAAAATACTAATACAAGGAAATACATTCAAAAGTTAAATATAGTAAGAAAAACTTCTTCCCGATGTTCCACAGAAAGCATTTATTCGATACTAGCTTCTAACTTAGCGGCTTTGCCCGCGGGAGTTCGGTTATATCGTTTTACCTATAGTTTTTCCCCAAATCTAAACTTTTTGTCAAAATTGGTTGAGTGGTCTAAGTGTGAAACAATCTTACATGATCTTTCCTTGGTAATTAGGAACTTCCATAAAATCTTTCATCTCGTGTCACAATGTTAGTTACCATAATACTCCGAAACGGTTGGACCGATTCTAATGAAATTTTGTATGCGTATCAGGTAAGTTTGAGAATCGGGCAACATCTATTTTTCGTACCCCTAAATGACAAGAGTAAGCCACAACAGCGTTTGCCGAGTGCAGTTAGTATTTAAAAATGCGACAAAAAGCACACAGGATCTGACCGTAGCCTGCGTGTTGGGCACAATGGCGTGCCAAATGCTCGCCATGGAGTTCTGTATCCGCGGCGTGGGGTCGAACCGGTAGCGGTACAGGCGCGGCACGATCTTGGGCAGGTGCTCCGCCAGCTGCGCGCCCGCCTGCAGCGCTATCGAGTGGAAGCCGAACGCCGCGCCTGCAATTACATATTCGAAGATGAAAATCCCCACCCAGCAAACCGGACCGGGTGAGAGGTTATAAAAAGGAGTGGAACAACGGATTCCAGTCGATTTATGTTTGGCTCTGGGACGTGACGGACGTTTCGGTTGTGTTATTGTTATATTAGTTTCAGCTTTCAAATGGTGTTCATTGTTATTTAAGAGGATTATTATTTCTTTGTATAAACCTTCTAGATTGATTAAATGCTTTTTTTTTTTTAATATTAACCACTGATTCCTAATAATATACTAGCGACCCGCCCCGGTTGACAGGGGTGTTATAATACATGATCATCACTTTATCTATTAAAAGAAAAAGTACCCCATCTATGCATATAAACACACAGACAGCGGAAAGCGACATCGCTTTATACTATGTGATATGGCGTATTATCACACTCTAACGAATTGTTGTATACAAATTTATCTACAATACAATACAATTTATACAACACACATTAACGAAGATGAAAGAGAACAAGAAACGAAAAAAAAACATTTATAAAGCTCAATAGGCGGCCTTATCGCTTATAAGCTCTCTCGGCCAGTCCACCTTTGTATAGAATTTCTTATAACTAAGCATTACAGTATTCCGAAAACAAACCTCTCTTAGAGTTCCACACAGAATTATGATGCGCCAAGTGCATGAACTTATACAACAGGTCCGGTTGATTCAGATCCGATGCCAACGAACAGAGCTCTTTGTATGTTGATAAATTTCCGCTGCAAGTATACTTTGTATTATGTTCGCATATAATCATAGAAAAAAACAATTTAATCACATAAAATATATGTTTTTTCTTTTACATCAGTATTTGAATCGTCGTGTTCTAGCCGTATTTTCTTTATCTTTGATACTTTGATGCGTATTTGTTATAAAAAATTATATGAAATAAGAAAAAAAATCGGGAAGAATAAGAATCTTTAACATATCTGAAATTGAAATAAATAAAAAATGAACTACACAAACACTATCATTATAAAAAGGACAACATTTTATTTATTGTTTGTTTGTTTGTATGTTTGTATTGAATAGTCTCCGAAACTACAGGACCGATTTGAGGAATTGTTTTACCAATAGAGAGCTATGTTATTTAAGAGTTTCATAGGCTATATTTTTTTATCCAGGTTCAACTCGAATAGGTCCGGGATGAGGTGTTAGTAAACTATATCATAGCACCTACCCAGTAGGCGCAGCACCCAACTGCCCTTCCTCAAATATCTTCGTATCCTCGGTGACTTGCGCAACCGATCGCTTGCCCATTGTCAATTGGTCTATTATTTGAGCGACTAGCGCTTGCTTCTGGCTTTCGTCGGAATTCTGATACACTAGACTTAGACCTTTGCTGGCCACGTCTTGTACGATATCTAGAAAATGTCGAAAAATATAAAAGTATAGCTGTTTTGTCCAAAAGTTAGTAAATATAAGGACAAAAATCCTTATATCTAATGCCATTAAAGTTTCTTCATCAATTATTCATTTACTGCCATTGGAAAAAAGCGTTATATTCTCAGTATTTATAGATTCAACGCCTTTAAAACATTGTTTCGATGCAGATTGCCTATACCTTTTAGACTCAAAATTTTTTTACTTAAATCTATTTATATAATACATACCACTATTCTCAGACAAGTAATCCATAAACACGTCTTGCAGTTTCGGCAGTGAATTCTTTATTGGCAATCTTTCTGGACAATTCTTCAGTAGAGCCAATAACCAGATGCTAGTTGCCTACAACATTTATAACCATATTTATCGCCTTTGCTTTTAAAAATATGTGATGGAAAAATATAACATTACAGATTATGAAGATGAAAGACATAAAATATGCATATTATTGTAATTAGTCTTTTTGTATTTATCAGTTTAATTGCAAATGTGTCATTCTAATGTCTGTAATGTCTAGAAATAATATACGTCTACACATTTGAATGATATAAACATTGTTTAAAATATCTAAAAAATACGCTTTTATGATAGAATCAATTAAATTGTCTCACTTGCTCTTATATTCAGTGTACGAAACTATTCATTAATAAACATTAATATTTAATTTATCATTATTAAACTTATGAAATTATTGTAATGTCACCAATGTTGATTTATATCTGTCCATTTAAAATGGGTTAAATCCACGAGTCGGTTACATACATACAGGTAAAAGTTATAAAGGTGTGTAAAAATACGTTAATGCGCATATGTTCAATAAATGCGCACGTAGAAGAAAAGACTAGAAGAAGTTTGATTACTAAGGCGGGATTATTAGTGACTACCCGCGTAAGATTTGGCGAAAAGCTCACGAATTTTTTTCTATCCTACTAATTCTACAATTAATTAATATTATAAATGCGAAAGTTTGTAAGGATGTGTGTGTGTTTGTTGCTCTTTCACGAAAAAACTACTGAACCGATTGTAATGAAATTTGGTACGTAGACAGCTGGACAACTGGAACAACATATAGGCAACTTTTTATCCCGATATTCCTACGGGATATGGACTTACGCGGGTGAAACCGTGGGGCGCAGCTAGTTCTTCATATTTTTTAAAGATTAACAATTGTAATTGACGCTATCAAAAAAATTGTCTCACCTGTCTAGAATGCGGATGTGGGTGTTTGCCAATCTTAAACAATTCTTGTAACAGCCAGCTCAAAAGATCATCATTTTCTTTCAAAGCCTCCGCGTCTCTTATTTTGGCGTCTCCCTACACAAGTAAAAATAAATAAACATGCAAATTTATGTTAAAGTATTGTTAAGAAATATTGAAATGAAATTTTACCTCCTTCGGGGGTTCTGTCCACAGGTCTCGTTTTTCATTTGAATTCACGCCCTCCACGCACAGAACTAACGATTCACCTATTTGCAGGTGAATCTCGAATTCTTTGCTCTAAAAAATACAATTAGTTTCAATAGATAAAATTAAATTAATTAAATGCTTTATAGATGACAAAATTTTAAAGACTAGAAAAAAATTGATCACGAAGCGGTATTCGAACCCGCGTCATTTTATCAAACCGTAGCCAACGCCTAGCCACTCGGCCACCCGTAATCCCATAGTGATCCATATATAAATAAATATATTTCGCAACATTATAAAATTTAACCGTCTACGAAAATAAAATAGTCGAGAGGAAATCTCCATCAAAATTACAAACTCACATCTTTAGCCATTTGCAGGAAACCTTTGACAATTTGCTTCGCGAACACCAGCCGCTCCCCACAACACATCAGGCCGAGCGTGTACAACGATCTCTCTTTCACTTTAGAGGGTAATTTCGCGTTTCCCACAATCCTGAACAGCCTATCGGCGACGAGGAACTTGGTGACGTCATCACTATCGCTCGCTTCCGCCTTTATATTGAAGGGAGTGTCGCTTTGTATGAGAGCGTTTTGTTTGGAAGAACTATTCGGTAGGGGCAAAGCTGAACAGCGCACCAGTAGCGATACAGCTGACACGGATGTCGCGACCAGCAATGATTGCGAGTGGGAAAGGAAGTTTGCTGAAAATTAATTAAATAACTGAATAATATATAGAAAATTATGGATAGGACGCTGTTCTTTAAATATAAAGTTCGTTTTACTGAAATATAAGTTGCGTACAATTATTAAACAACAGTGTTTAGAAATACTTTTTATAACTAATGTATTTAGCTTGTAGATAAACAATAGACTAAAAACAGAATACGTATAGAAAAAATACTTAAGTACAAGGAATATATACGAGCATTAATTACCTAAACACAAAGCGGCCTCTTGATACGGCTCCCAATTGACCGGATTAAAGCCTTTACCACCGAACTTGCCCCTCCGAGACTGTACGATACACCGCTCGCACATGTTCGTGAACGCCGCGATATACCCACACTGCGCTTCCAAACTCTTATTGTTCACACCCTGCACCACGAACTCCTTTATCTGCTTATCTATCGCGGACTTCTCGCTAGTGTGTACGGTGATTATCGCGAAAATAGTCGCGGCTGTTTCGCGGACCTCCTCCTTGGTACTGGTCGTGAAGAGGTTTAACAGGAACGGTAGCAGTGATGTATACTTTGGCGCCATTTCATCGGGCACACATCCGACTATGTCTAGGAAGCATGTTAACGGCATCACACCTGTAAACGTTTTATGAGTATAGTGTGCTGAATTATTCGATAACTATAAAAAAAATTGGAAAATTGACAAATTCAAACCATATTTTTTGTGACTATAGTAGGAGTTACAATTGAACACTTTTTTGTACACAATTTAAGTATTTATTTTATTTTTTTTTTTTATTTTATTTATCTTTGGGAAACAAACAATACAATTATTCTTATAGATTCTAGACATATACAATACACATATCAGCAAAGTTTCCACTAAAAAATTAAATACTTTAAATATAAAGACATATTCAGTCGCATACGGAATATAAAGGTTACAAAAAAAAAAAACATAGAAATCACATGCATGAGTACAGTTTAAACTTAAAATTCACAATTACTATTAATTATTTTTCGAATTTTGTTTTTGTAAGTTTTTAAGCTTTCAGAAAAAATATCAAGGTCGCTGAAATTATTATT
>NC_052114.1:3162788-3192301 GCF_012273895.1 Zerene cesonia
GTCATTAAGAATATGACAGTTATTTTATTACTTTTGTTTTTAATATACCGACAAACACTTTTGTCACTCACTGTTCACATAAAAGTTTTTAATGTTATTTTACTAATATATAGTGAAGTAAAACGTGTATTCACTCACAAATCAATTTGCAATTGATAACTTAAACGACAATGAGTAAAACTTTTATCAAGGTAAACTGATTCAACTAGTTTTAACTATATTTTTAACACGCTTGTTCAAATACGTACGCTTCACACTGGCGTAAGCGACTGACTTTTATGAAGTATATTTTATTCATTACCTGGGCTTGCATTGAGCAAAGAGGTAATCATTGCCAAATATCTTTCCAAAACTTCAGATTCGAGCAGATCGCTATAGAAGTATTTAGTCAATAAAGGTGAAGTCGCATTAGGATGGTTTGAACAGTCTTTGAGATTCGCGTCCCGGTTCAGACACATCCTGAGGTAGCGTAGTATCTGCAACAATATTTATTATAATAAAAAATTCAATCAGAAATATAATAAAAATCATAAAAATAATCGACCTAGATAGGACCAAGAAAAAAATATTTAATCAATTAAATTCTCACCTCTTGATAAGTCTGTGGGTGAAATTGCAATACTTGATTTCCGATGACAAACCTATGCTTTGAGTTGGAGCCTTTCTTTCGTTTCTGCATCTGTTCCCAAATGTAATTCAACGTTTCCTTAAACTTCGGCGCTTTGAAGACATCTTCCTGTACTCTGTCCTTGTCTCGCTTGGTGGAATCTTCATCTAAATTCACTGTTGTTGTCTCTTTCTTCGACACGTTATTCACTACATCATCTATTTCGTTCGGTCTTGAAGTGCCATATAAGCATTTTAGTGCTTCATTCGAAATATCGTCTTGGCTGTATATAAATAAATCATGTTATAAGTAAAAAGTTATGCTATTTCCAGAATAGTATTTCAAAATATACAACAGCATATATCACGAATTCTGGATTAGACTTATATAAAATAAATTTGGCAAAATTCACCAAATTAAAAATTTCAAGCCACTTCAAGCAAGAAGAGAGAGAGAGACTACAGAGAAGCAATTGACACTGTTTTATCAATTTCCGTAGAAAAAAAATCATTTGTGTTGGGAATAAGCTAATGAAATAGTCATATAATAATAAAATATACCTATCTCCACTGGCCAGCAACAGTAAGTATCTAGAAGGCACATAGTCCTGAGGGAACACAGCGGCTGAATACCTCATCGCGACGTATCGTATCATTGGCTCTTCGCTATGCATGTAACTGTGGGGCATGTATTATATTATAGCTAATATACACGTGACTTAAGAATGCTTCACTTTTTTTAAGCAGTTTTTAACGTAGACTCTGTAACTACCCTCATATATTTTTTACAATAACAAACTATGATTTATTAGCAATTAAATATTATGGTAAAGTGTTTTTGAATTTAGATATTAAAAATAATCCTAAATTTATTTTTCTTTCTATCTATTAAAATAATTAATATATATATTCTTAATTCGGAATCAAGAAGTTTTTTTTGTTATCAAAACAAATGTAATTGATGATTTACGGTTGTAAAAAATGTAACAAAAAAAGATAATTATTTAAAAATTAATTAGTTTAAATATTGTTTCTTACTGATCCAAAAGAGCAAACAGAGCTAGTGCTTGCGGCTGGTTGAACGGACTAGTGTTTCTCTCGGTTACTTCATCTGTATCCATCTTCTCGTCTCGTGACGTTCCCGCTCCGGATGATGATGATTCTTTATCTTCGGTTTTTTCTAAAAAATATATATAATATGTATTTATATTTAAGACAGAGAGATAATGAAAAAGTTGTTGTATTTCAATATATAGATTTTGTAAAATGGACACGAACGTGAAAGATGTGTGAGTGGACAGTAAAAAATATCAGAATACATAAATTTCAAATTATTATTTCTTTTTTAATTAAATGAAATGTAAAATACAAATACTCTTATTTTATGTGTGTATTATATTATAGATTTAATCAAATTACACCTAGCTAAATAAAACACTCTTATATACCAAACAATAGCATACTTTTTGCACAACGCAATATATAAAATGCAGGAGCTGACAAAAAATAATTCACAAGTCCTTGAAATAGACTTTCTAGCTATCCACAAGGGGACATTGGCAAAATTGTGGTAACACAGCGCTGCCATTTATCAGAAAATTTAATTGCATTCTTTCACAAGATTGTACCTACCGTCACTATTAATTTTGAAAGCCACAGCCATCTCCAACAAGGCATCTCTAAGTGCTGTCTTAATTTCGGGTATAGCTTCTGGAATCTTCTTTACCAATTCTTCGAGCAATGCGAACTGATTGCTGAAGCATTCTGGAGACTTCATTGCCAGTCTACCTAAAAACACAAATTTGAAAACGCACTTAAGTTTGATAACTTTTGAAACCCAAGAGACCAGACCATCGGCTACGTATATGTAGCACACACAACGGATTTTGTACAATTTTTGTCCGTCTATTTATTGCGGATAACATCGGGTACGACAGGACCGATATTGACGGAACTTTCTCTGATATATTACTGATGTAATAAGGAATAACTAAGGCTTCTTTTTATACCAATATTCATACGAAAATATTAGAATTTTAAGGAAAAACTCTTTTTGCGCAGGTGAAACCGCGGCACGCAGCTAGTAATTGAATATATATTTACCCAAACACATGTATGCTTTCTGATGATGCTCCGCGTGTTCTTCAGCTCGCACCAACTTTAGCAGGCCTTGCAGAAATACTGTGGCTACCTTCTTGAGTTGTACTTGATCACCACTTAAAAAAATTAGAATTTATATATATTTTTTTTGTGTACAGAAAGGAACAGAAGTTAACTAGAATGAAAAAATGAGACAGGAAAAAAACTCACTTATTGATAACATTTAATAAGAACATGAGCGCCATATTCCTCAAACGTGAATTAGTATTGGGATCAAATAATGAAGAAAACACAACCTGAAAAAAAAGAATTATATTATAATCTACAATTTACGACCATAAAAGACTACCCTGACAGTTGACAAAGAAAAAAAAATAGAAAGAAGTTTCATCATAATAAAATACTCACTTGAACACAATGTGGGAACATAATAGCAGGTCCTGTGGCTTTATTCAGATATTGGATAAGTTTTAAGCGAAGCCTTGTACATGCGGGTACCTATAAAACATAAAATGAATGTTAATAGAAACCTTTTTTCATACTGGCAAACACCATACAATACTAAATTGTCAACCAAAACTACCTTGCGATCATCTGGAGGTACTTTCAATCCCCCCCAAGTACCTAAATATAAAGAGTATAAAGGAGCTACTATTGACGGCTGGGACCAATCCACAGAACTGAAAAAAATTAAAAAAAAATTATTATCTAGTATTACTTAAAGCAATTAAAATTCGAATCCACACACTAACAACTTTCACATACTCTGCATATTCGAAAAATAAGCATTGCAATAATAATGAGTGTGCTGTTACATGTGTGATATTATATGTGTTGATTATGCATTGAAAGAAATACATGTAAACCAAATTCCATCATGGAGAGTTCTTTTATTTTATTGTTGGGCAGAAGAAAATGCAAAAATGAATAATAGTGAAAATCAAACTCTCACCTATTAACTCTTATCAAGGGACTATTGGCATGGTTGGCAACACTGAACCGAGAGTCAGCTGCGGCAACAATCAGTGTTAACAGAATATCATTCATGTTAAATATATCCTTGCTAATGAAATTCACTATGGACAGTTTCATCTGCAAAGCAAAAAAAATCACAATGTTAAAACAAATTAGTCTTCTTTTCAAATTTATTCCAAATTGTATAATTATTAACTATATTTTTTCAATTTACATAATACTATATATCTATTTAATGGTAGGTTTTGTGTTACATTTTTGTTTTAGTTTTGTGTTTTCAACCCTTTACTTACTTCCTCCAACTGGTTTGGGTTCAACTGATTCTTCTCAACGATCCTTTTGTATGATTTGACACTCATACCTGGTGGCACTTGAAAATCACTCTCTCCTGCATTGGGCAGAGCTCTACATAGGAAAATGAAATATAAGAGTAATGGGAATTACTTCATAATAATTTATGATATTTAAAATTCACAAAATAGAAATTAGTTTTGATAAAGTTTATATCTTCATTGAGAGGGATAATTTCGCCTTTTTTTTTAAATAATAATTATTTCTTTACTTGAATATTTCCTAATCAAAACTATAATATACTAGCGGTCCACCCTGGCTTCGTCCGTGGTATGTATATAGCCTAAAGCCTTCCTCAATAAACGGGCTATCACAGTGAAAGAATTTTTCAAATTGGACCAGTAGCTCCTCAGATTAGTGCGTTCAAACAAACAAACAAACTCTTCAGCTTTATAATATTAGTATAGATATAAACTTCATCAAGATTAATATAAACAAAAAAATTGTTACCTAATCTTGAAAACATTAAAATATAGCAATGATTAGATTTGAAACACTCACCTGTATGGTAAAAGCAAGACATCTGTTGCAAATTTAAGAATTAAAGCAGCAACCTTTGGTTTTTCTTTGAGATTAAGTTCCGATTCTTTTATATCAGCAAGCAGAGGGATCACCAACATTAATAATCTGAAAATATCAAATTGTGAATTGTTGTTCTATTATGAATGCTAAAGAAGTTTAACTGTTGTTTGGTAAATTACATTATGCAGTCTGAGATAGCTGTATACTGCCAATGTTTGAAGTTTTAGAGAAAAATATAATATGAAAGTATTTTTCTTCCAAACCCTATAATAAATTTATCTTCAAATTGTTTCACTATGTAATTAGTGATTGCATATATTCTCATAACACTTTGTATTGTATTATAAATATACTTCATATATTTGAAAAATCAATACATTCAAACTTACTGATCTTGATGCCCTTGAGGTCTATTCTCAATAGATTCCAGAAGACAGGGTGCTAGCTTAAGTTGCTGCTCTCGTGGTAATCTTGGATATCCCATTGTTATATAAATGATGGAGAAATTCTAAAATATAATAAGGTATAAGCAACAGAACACTATTAGCCATACAATAAAGATGATTTATAAAAATAATTAATATAAGTGTATGTTAAGAGTAAAAGTACTTACAATGATAAAACTGTTGGCAGTAGGATCTCGATATAATTGCAATAATGTTTCTACAGGTAACTGTACATCGGCTCTACACTTCACTCTTTTATTTACATGAACTAACAGTTCCATCACTTTTGTTCGAACCTGGAAAGTATTTAATATTGAATCTCTGCCCTGTTTAAACTCCTTACGGTTATAAAGAACAAAGCAGCTTTTGTAACCATACCTGTTCAAAAGGTGATGATAACTTCAATATTACAGGTGGTAGGAATCGGTTAAGACAACTCTCCAATTGCTCATCAGTATCGGCATTCCCCAAGCGGAGAAACACACGATCAAGAAGCACTAAAAGAGTGAAAATTATGTTTTATTGAAACAGTCGGCTATAGAATAGCTAGGTTACAAATTAATACATGTTTTTTTAAATTGATGTAAACGTTACTTAACCATAGAACTTACATAAATCATTAGAGCAATCATTACTGCTCTCTGCAACTTCCATCTCAGACATTGTTTACAGATTTTTTAAAGATCTATCAAAACAGTAGATACATTCGATTGTGTTTACTCAGCTAAACACAATGACATACAAAAATGCATTTTTTGACGTAAAGAGTTTGACATATTATAAAAATGTATTTGACGGTGACAACATTTTTTTTTTCGAATAGCCGGGTCATTATTTGACCACCTTGGATAAACACATTTTAATTAAAATTAAAATACTTAAGCAATATTTGGAGTAACACAAGCATAGCGAAATCAAAATGAGAATTGAACAATTTATTGCATTCAACAAAAACAATTCCCAAGAAGCCATTTAGATTTCGTGACTGTGTATCTCTAAATACGGTAGGTACTTAAATATTTCATATTACTATCAATGAAATAGTATGGTATAGTCAATAGTAATTTAAAATGATTAAAACTTTGTACTGTTTTAAATTTTTCGAACATAGTTCACACAGTACAGTACTGCAGTGTTATTTAAACTGAACCACAATGAGTAGTATAATTATACGGGTATTGAAGCATCTGTACATTTTTTAATGTTGACACGCTTTTATTAACTTCACCTGTATGTTTGTATCCATAGATTGTATACTTGTTTGTTTCTATGATTGGTATCAAAATTATCTTATTATCCTAAGGATTGCCAGGATTAAATAATTTACTTACATTGTTTTTTAAGAGCAAGTGAGATATTTGGTTGATTCTAACATAAAAGAATGCTAATTATTTTATTAAAATAAGTATATATTTTTTTAAAAAGCGTTACACATCATGGATGTGCTTCCAGAAGATTTTTATTTTATTATTCAATATTGGTCATACAAAACGTAGTTCATCATTTACAGTTTTTAGTGTTATCAACAAATTGTCCTTATATTACAACTGATAAGGTTTTTGTTTGTTCGTCCTTCTTACACATCGCAACGGAGCGGTTTTTGTCCGAATATGGTTAGAATACTAGTGACATAGGTTCCTTCTCACTGCAGTAAACATCTGAATCCCATGAGAAGATCGATTATGATAAGCATTTAACACTCCGACATTTATGAATTCCGAAAGTTGGTGCTATATTAGAAATGACATTAGAAATGACGCCTGTTAATTCTCTTTGACCTTGCGAACGTAGCCGCACAGAGAAGCTTGAAGACAAAAGCGGGGGCGATAATAAAAAGCAGCAAGCATCTGAAATCCTTTAAATTAATTCCCTATGATATTCATTAATAAAACAAATGCTCTTGAAAAAACAATTTTAATGATAATTATTTATCTCAACTGAGCTAAAAATAAAAATTTATTGAAACAAAAATCTGTGGATAATAAACAAATAAGAGTAGGTATGTATCACAAAGTTATTTCGTTGGTATTATGAGAAATCAGTTTAAAAATAATTACATAATAATTTGTTTTTTTTTTTCAATAGCAATATGATTGCATCCTATATTAAGGAATCTATTACTAGGTTTTTAAAATCTAACAACACAGCACTCTTTATTATACAAATGTTATGATGTGATATACTAGGGTCAACCGCCGTGATATCATAACGGAATGTTTGTTTTTTTCCTGTGCTTCATTTAATCTCCTTCAAATATACAACTCATTTGTCATTTACTTTCTTTTTTGTTTTGCTTTATAATGCGCCATCCAAATTTATAATCCTTGTAATAATTGTTCTTGTCCATGAACAATAATCACTGGAGTCCTCTCATAGGTCATGGTAATTTGCTTTACAAACTTTATTAGTTTAAACTTTTTCGCCTCACAACTCTCTAGTTCATAATTTTTTATGTAATTTTTCCAACATCAGCATTCTAAATGGAATACTTTTGAAAAATGCAGCATAGTTTGATGAACGCTGACCAACTTAATATCTATGACTATTCTATGCCGTGAGCAAATATCATTACAAGCCCGGGCTCAACCATCATGTGTTCATCAACATGTGTGTTATCACAGTGGAGCACCAATACTGCCTGCTTTCCAGGCACTCGTTTACATACATATTTTTCATACAATCTGTGAATAAGAAAAAATATGTTCCATGTAAAATGTATTGTCTATTAAGAAAAAAATTATTTCAGCCATATCTACCAACATTACTTTCAATGTCTTTAGTAAATTAATATTCATTGTTGGATACAAAAATAGTTTTATTAAAACAAGCACTGTACCTTCTATTATTTTGTCTAGTCTCTAGGGAGGAGAGGCCTGGTGGCCATCTTCTTTCATGGCAGTTTTCCATCAGATCATCTATTATGTGGGGAGGACATCCAGACTCTGATAAGCTTCGCTTGATCATCATCTATGGAAAAAATCATTGTTTCAGGATAGATTGTATCTTATATTTTGATTCCTATGCCAATTTTACAACTAAAAAATGTAAAATAAATAAGTTTTTTCTTTTTTTTTACGGCAGAACAAGCAAAAGAGCAGATGGGCCACCTAATGATATTACCATCGCCCATAAACACCAGTAACACTAGTAACACTTGCAGAAGTGCAAAATAAAAAAAGATTGAGTAAGCATTTATAAAAAAATCCATATTTCCCACAGCCCAGTTCAACATAGTAGCTACACATCTCTCAGACTATTACCACCTGCAGGACGTCATCGGGTGTGGAGATCATACCGCCCCAGCGTGTGACTCTCGCGCGGGATAAGGAATTAGCCCAGCGTATCACTTCTTCGCGTTCCATTTGATCAGCCAGTGCTCGCATCGTTGGATTCGAAACGCGCATCGCCCGCATGAACTCCTATATTAGAAAGTGTTTTTTTTTTTTTAGTCATAGTCGGCAATGGTACAGGTGGGTCGCCTGTAGGTAAGCGCTACCGCCGAATTTTGAATGCCGACTTTAAATTGGACAGGGATTGAGAAAGGATTGATGAGAGGAATAAAGGAAAGTACTAGCAAAGGTAAGGAAAAGGATACGTACTATAAAATTTTTATGCAATTGACACACATATACAAACAGACAAAACATTTTACAAACCATTATTTTGAGGTCTACCAAATTTCAGTATTGCATAGATATGACTCTTTTCTTTAAATATTTAATGTACTTAAGAGTTAAGACTACAGATTAATAGGAATTAGGAACAAGTGTGAAGTGAAACTCTATGAAAACCTTTCCAATAGCATAAGTAATTATAAGTTATGTCTTCAACATAGACTGATTTCATGGGGAATAACTACAAAAATATTTTCTATCATTCTGCCTATATCAAGATATTTTTGATTTGTTCAGACTTAAGATGACAAACATTATGACTAAATGATTTAATAATAATTCTAAGTATATATAGTAACATTATGTAAAGTAACAGATATACCTTCAGAAGAGCTAATTCCCTCTTATGTTCATTTATAATAAGCCTCTGCTCAGCCAACTCCTGTTGGTACTCTGTCAGCTTTCCTTGTTGTGTGGTTATAAGTGCTCGCAGCTCACGAACACAATTGTGGTCTGCAAGCTCATCTTTGGGTATAACAAGACCACAACCAGCTTCACAAGGCATTGGCCGTTTCGGATTGAATTCACCTAGGAAGAGATATGTGGACAACATTTGTATTGAACTTGTGTGTAATAGAAATGTCATTACTAATAAGTAATTTATTCAGGTCCAGTCCGGCTTCGCCCGTGGTACATATATAGCCTATAGCCTTCCTCAATAAATGGGTCATCTAACACTAAAAGAATTTTTTAAATTGGACCAGTACTTTGTGACATTAGTGCATTCAAACAAACAAACAAACTTGTCAGCTTTATAATATTAGTATAGATTATTATATAATGTTATTACACATATTTGCAAAAAAAAAACTTGTATAAAATGTTTAAAATAATATCATTGTCCTTGTTTTATAACTACCTATAATAACTAAACATGATTATAGCAAAGTAGTTCATACATTGAATGTAACACTTACATTCCACTAAGTGAGAAACAAGTGAATCCAGTTTTAAAACAGCATTGCAACCATGTGGTGCATTATCACAGCTGGTACATAATCTGTAATTCAAATATAAGTTGTTAATTTCTTATATATAAATATCAAAATATCTTTATTTAATAATTCATGTGCCCTAAAAGTTATAAGGATAAAAATACAATATGTTACATGTTTGCATATTTTTTTTATATTATTACAATTTAAATTTAAATACAAAATACATTTATTTCATGTTAATTTCAATATTGGAACATGCATTGACAAATTTGAATACATTCATTCATAATGAAAACATCTAAGGAAAATCTACATTTCTTGTTTACAAAAACATTAAACTCACTGCCCTAGATTTGAATATAATTTCGTAACTGCAATACCTTGAAAGTAGGTTGCGTAGGATTCTTGGAACTGGTCTTAGTTGACTTGCAGTGACTGCCTGCCGGTCTACTGGGCAAGTTGGCTGAAGACTTATCCACTCAGTTATACAGGCACGACAGAACGCATGTTCACAAGCAGGTGCCTTAAACAGTTGTTTATAATTATTTATCTCAGCGTTTATCAAGTTTGTCAACACTAACTTGACAGTTTAATTAGTTCAGGTCATACCTGTAATGGATCTTCTAGAACCCCTGAACAAATGGGACAAATAAGTTCTTCGTCAACGTCACCTTGAAATCTTTTGATTTCAAAGCCCATCCTTATATCCAATGGATGTCATGAATCATCCACGCTATAATTATCTTGATTGTTTTACAAAATTCACGAAAATACACCCAATAAATCAAACTCTATCTATGGATTTGTTTCCGCTAAATCCAAGTGAACATCATTCATCAACAAAAAATAATACAAATAGGCACACAAAATGCACTTCACACTTGCAACTGATAGTGATGTGCAATAAGTTTTGAGAGGCATGTATTTAATGGCAACTGGCAACTTTTACTTTGAGAAATTTTGAAAGAATAGAAAAAATTTGATCACGAGGCAGGATCCTGATCCTGCCTCGTGATCAAATTTTTTCTATTCTTTCAAAATTTCTCATTTATAAAGCATTTCAATGCTATAAAACTAAAAATTAAACTTTTACTTTTTTTCGTACATTTAGTTAGGCTTCGTTCAGACCATAGATTATTAAACTCTTATATACGGTTCAGACTGAGGCGAATCCAGTGTGGAACTTGGGACACGATTCGCTTGCGTCTAATGTGTCAGCTGTAATTTTTAAAAACGTGTACACACATTGCTGTTCTACCGCGCCATATCACTATTCCACTCTGTGCACCCCGCAGTTTTAAGTGCAGCAGTTGTTATATTTTATATGATAATAATATTTAATAATGTTATATTTTATATCATAATGAGATTTAAATATTATTTGACAATTACCTCTTTATATTAATAAACCACCTACATATATATGTATAGGTATTATTTTAAAAATAATTTTTAAAATAAAATATTATCGATTTTAATAGATGAATAAAAAAAAAAATAAACTACTCTAGAGCATCACTATTTGTGTCAGCAATCGGCATTCAGTCATCAGTGGAATGACGTATGTCGTTTGTCGTATCTGTCTGCCAATCTGCTGTTCTATTAATTTTTCTTTTCAATCACTATCTTTTCGCGTTTAAAATATAAAATGGCTAAGGCCATGTACAAGTGTTAACATTATTAATTTATTATTTTTACGTTGTGTTAATGTTTCAAAGTAATAAGCAAAAATGAGTGTGTTCAAATCTGCAATGGGGTACTTCAGCTCTGGAAGTGCCAACGGGGGCAGTGATAATGATTTTGTTGGTCAATTTGTCGAAATCGGAAACATGAAACTTAGGGTCAAAAAAGTTATAGCAGAGGGTAAGTAACTTATCAATGTCGATATAGTTTCTATAGATTAATATATTTTTATTCATGTCCTAATCAAGACACTCATATTATATACATTAGGGGGCGGTGGGTTCATTGTCTAACAAAAAACATTCCAACGATATTTGTTTGAAAATGTTATTGCATTGATGTATGTATATGAGGATAAGTTCTTTCAATGTTCTTTGGCCCTTATTGACACTTTAAATGATGTACATTTTTCTCCTATTCTACTTTTTAAATTACACAATTTACTTTTTACTGTATAATACATAAAAATATATTAGTGTTAATTACACATTAAATAATATTTTATATATTATGATATTTAAAAATGTTTCATAGTGCCATATTTTTAAATCATAATCATGACTTCCTTAATTTGTTATGCTTTCACATCCTAATGGGTTTTATAACAAAGTTAAGTAAATATAATAGCACTTGGAAGGTTTCCAATCACTTTTTATTGATTAAAATAAATAAGTTATATATAGGGTTTTAAACTCAAAATTTTAAAGTTTAGAATTCTAAATTACTATTAGGCCTATTATACATTAGATATGTAAATAAATAATATTAACCTATTACTATTAATATTTGAAGCCTGATTATTCAATATGAAATCATATTAAATGTACTGCATACAGTAGATACGCAAGAAATCTGACAAGCATGTTGAAGTGTAGTACCTTACAATAAAATTTGTTGAACTTTGAAGTGCTACACATAGAGCCCTGAATCCATATAGAATTTTTAATATAATATTTACATAAGAGTACATTTTTATGCTGCGGTGGACTAGTCGTTCACCTGATGGTAATCTATCATCATTGCTCATGAAAATTTGCAGAGGTGCTAGGGGCTTAGAAAATGAGTTGCCCGCTTTTAAGGGGTAAGGGAGATGGAAAGGATAGAACAGGGGAGTAATGGAATGTACTGGGAAGGGAGACTAATAAGGATAGAGGACTACCAAAAGGATACAGTACCATTTAATTAGACAAATAGCAGATACAATGATAAGATAAGAGGATAGGCATAGTTAATTCTGCTTCAGAAGTTAAATCATACTTCATCATGTATGTCGAAATTAGAGAGAACATGTTTTATTATAAAATTCATTCAGATATGAAAGTCTAATGAAAGTATCTTAGCAATTGGGTTCAAAACAATATCTTTGTACCTTGCCCAATATTAGCGGCATGTATCCATACTAATATTATAAATGCGAAAATAGCTCTGTCTGTCTGTTACTTAATCACGCCTAAACCACCGAACCAATTTGCATGAAATTGGGTATAGAGATATTTTAATACCCAAGAAAGGACATAGCCTACTTTTTATGACGAAAAAAGGTTTGGGGATGTAAATATGTAATAATAGGGGATGAAAGTTTGTTATTGTGAAACCAATTTTGATGAAATTTTGTATGACGATGGAGGAAACTTGGGGAAGGACCTACCATGCTTTTTAGAAGAAACAGTTTTAGGTCCAGACCTTGGGAAAGTCTTTATAGGCTACCCTTACCATGTCGCGCGATATAACCGAATTCCACGTGGGCGAAACTGGGGGGGAAAGCTAGTAGGTTATAAACTGTATAATCAAGCAAAATTAAAAAAAAAAAAAGTATTTTGAAGTTATTGACATAGTGGATTACATGAGACGACTGATCATCCCAGGGCTTAATACCATGGATGAACTTTTTCTTTTTTTGATCAAATCAATATTTCAATTCAAATTGATGTACCTAAGGATGTTATTCTAAATGTCCGATTGGACTGAATTCTTTTGGTTTAAACTGTCCCATTCTAGATTTCAAGATCAGCTCCAGAATTACTTCATATATCTTTAATAAAGTTCTCCATTGTATCTGCCTCTGTCTGTTCACAATAAACTCGAAATCTATTGTACAAATTTTCATTCTGTTTTTACTTGTGAATAGATTGGTTTTGGGGGAAAGTATATGGGTGAACAAAATTTATATAATTCCTTTTTTTTAAAGCTATGATTAAATTTGGTCTAGTAGATGGTTTAGTTTTTTAATAATAACTGAAGTTGCGTTTTTACCTTATGTGCATGGAAGCGTTAGCGTTAGTCCGCCAGACTGTTTTTTGAAATAAATTATGTCTAAGTAACAGAAACATCATAAACACCCTTATGAACAACCCTCACGAACCCGTATAGAAAGTATTTAAAAATATGTCATTATTTGTTACTCCTCTGCAAAGCACTGATTGTAAATAGTGATATTTTACCTACACATGTTCTATTAATAGTATTCTCATTTACAATTATTTTTAGTAAATGAGGTGAAGGTTTAGCGGTATCAGGTTGTAACACTAATTACAATTTCTCACTTTCTTGCAGGTGGTTTTGCATTTGTATTTGTTGCTCAAGATGTTGCATCTGGAACGGAATATGCCTTAAAGAGGCTAATGGCAGCGGATGAGCAGGCCAATAAAAATATTATACAAGAAATTAGTTTACTAAAGAAGCTTTCCGGACACCCTAATATAATTAAATATATAGCTGCCTCTTTTATTGATAAAACGAAAACAACTCATGGGATGAGTGAATATTTGTTACTAACAGACTTATGTAGTGGAGGCAGTCTAATGGAGGCTTTACAGAACAGAGGGCAAGCATTCCCCTTACCGACCATAGTGAGAGTGTTCTATCAAGCTTGTAAGGCTGTGCAACACATGCACGTCCAAGTTCCGCCGATAGCTCATCGTGATCTCAAATTAGAAAATTTTCTAATATCTAATGAAGGTAGATTAAAATTTTTATGCATTAGCTAACATATCATTATTAGTAAAATAATTCATATTGATTTGTAGGAACAATGGGATTGTATTTCGATTATTGGTAGGTAAATGCTGTCAGTCCTCTCAATATCACGAAGTCAGTATGTAGTAAATTAGGGTCTTTATTATATCACTCTTATAATTGAGTAATTTTAATGACGCCACCTAATTTACCTTTTTTACCTAATTTAACTATATTTTCAGTTCGTCTCTCTTCACGCCTAAACCACTGAACCGATTTGGATGACATTTTGGATGAATTCGAAAAAATATATTTTCAGACCGAAGAGATGATAAAGGATAGTTTGTGTAGCAGAGATTCCACTCCTGTATATCTTTTCCTTTGATTTGACTGAAAAATTTATAGATATCTTAGTGTATTATGATCTTTATAATTGTGGGCTTTGATTCGACGCAATTTGGCGCAGTAGTCTGGGTCACTACTCATTGCGCCAATCAGTCGCCAATATTGTTATTAAATGTGGCTAGTCTTGTTGTATTTGTGATTTTGTTTATAAAATTATTCTTAGATAAAAAATAATTATTATGATGTATCTTTTCATGATCCCACATACAATAGAGTTTTAGGTCACATAGTAGACACATATATTTCTGAATTGTTTTCATAGATTAATTAAATAAAGCTTTCTTAAGAGGGTTGCTGTCTCTAAAATAGATAAAATTTAAGACCTTTTACTTTATGTGAAGAAATCCGATGGAATTCAGCGATTAAAAAAGCCCAAAACAGTTTTTTTTTTTATTTTTAAACATAAACGATTTTTATGAAGAAAATAATTTCAATAAAAGATGATTCCAATAAGAGATCTCAAAGCTGGCGCAATTAAATGTATAAAGCTAAATTATCTAATGTACAAACATTAGATAAAAATGATACGGATTCCTATTTAGGTGCTGCAGATGTAATTTTCAATAAGCAATGTTTTAGGTACAATAAAGTTGTGTGATTTTGGTTCTGCAACAACCGAGGTATATACCCCCAATCCCTCATGGAGTGCAAATCAAAGGAACATGCTAGAAGAAAATGTAAGTAAAAAATAAAACATTTTATTTTCATTAAATTACGCATAGCAAGATCAGAGGTTGTTGTGATTAAAGATGAATACATTAAAAATTCTTTACTGTACACCATATAAAGTACAATTTTATTTGGGTTTTATTAGGCGGTTTTGTTGCTAACAGCGACCTCTACCAGGCAACCTAATGGCAAAACAAAATCCGAGTTATAGTGGAACGAAAGTTTGTAAGTATGGATGGATAGATGTATGAATGTTTGTTATACTTTCACGCGAATACAGCTTATCGTATCTGTATGAAATTTGGTAAAGAGATAGATTATGGTCTGGATTAGCACATAGGCAACTTTTTACCGGGTACCACGTGAGTGTCGACCTAGGTTATAGCTAGTGACTTATAAAGTACCTATGTAAATATTTTACCAATTATGTATATTCCATGGAGCAGGATGTGAAATAACTGCTACAATTTGGGCATAGTTCCAAACTGTTTGTTTGGCAAATTTCAAATGGAAAATAGGTATATTGTACTATAACATAATTTTATAAGAATATTTAAGGTACCAATTACTACCGTCGCTCTAACACCGGATCGAAGTAATCTTTTTAATTATGTATCTTTTTACAAGTAGCCGAAGTTGATCGAAGAGCCGCTTAAAACTTTACTGAACTTGTCATCACTTTAGACCGGATTTGTATACGCCCGCGATATATAAAGGTTCTCAGATGATATATCAATAATCTTGACTCTGCTTAACACTTCCGTCCATTGTTACTATTTGCCTTGACTCTCAAGCAGCACACTAACCAATGAGGCGATTACGTAAATTAAATCGCTTCTCACATTGCAGCTGGCCCAATTCACAACACCGATGTACAGAGCGCCAGAAATGTTGGACACATGGGATAATAGGAAGATAGACCATGCGGTCGATATCTGGGCTCTCGGCTGTATATTATACACTCTGTGTTATATGCAGCACCCGTTCGAGGACTCTGCCAAATTAGCTATACTGAATGGCAATTACACTTTGAACCCGAATGATCAGCGTTACAAATGTTTCCATGAAATAATAAGTAAGTGCTTCGGTGTGTTAGATTGATGGTGATGATTGTTAGATTTGTTAAATTGGCATGTTTTTTTTTTATTTTAAATTTTTAAAGAGTTGTTTAAGGAATATTTAGTTTTGTATTGTACGGTATTAAAAATTTTCCTGTCATAAGTATTTCAAGAAATTAAAAAAAATCAATAAATTGTTATTAAACATTTATTTGTATACATATGTCCATTTAAAATTTTATTCCCAAATTAATTGTTAGCGCTACACCCATATATAGTAGCAACCTTTTTTCTCCTCAAAAAAAAGAACGTGTTTAGAGCTGAAGCAAATACTAAAACGCAGTGTTATTTGTTGCTAGGTGGTTGCCTGACGGTGAACCCCGACGTGCGGATGTCGATAAGCGGAGTGCTGGAGCGGCTGGCGGCCATAGCGGAGGCACAAAACGTCAATATGAAGCAACCACTCAAATTTGAGCGTAAAAAAGTTGAACAATCTGTGGCCACTAGCTCGCCAGGTAATAAGAAGTCAAGTAAATATTACACTACCATATCTTAAAACGCGCGCCGCGAGAATCGCGAACGAAAACGATGCGTATGCGTTTACTTTTTTTTTTTTTTTAATTTTCACGCGCCCGATGCGCACGCGCACGCGGTACATCGTTTTGCATTTATCGAGCTAAAAATGGTCAAGTATTTTTTGACTTTTTACACTCAAATTTATTATTTCAATTTCGTTCTGTTTTTATTGAATAGTTTCATAGAGGTTAATTTGACGGTAAAATGTGAGATGTCTTTACATTCCAATGTTTTTTTTTTTTCGACAAAACGAAACATCGCCAAAGGTAAGAATATTGATCGTCGAACGAAAAAAAGGTAGTATAGCATTTATTTGACTTTTACATATTTCTTTTTTTTTACATTTTAAATGTGTTACATTAGCTACCATATTATAATTTTTTCAATAACAATATGTAGGTATAGTTTATAAATAATTGTCACAAGTGCAATAAAAGGCTAACTCATCATTATATAATTATAATGGTATAAATGAGCTTTAAATAAATAAAAAAAAAGTATTTTTCAAAAGATATTTACAGCTCGATTACCATATTGAACTTATGAAACAGTCTTCAAAACGAATTACATGCTGGGATTGTCGCAAGTTAAATATAATAATATATAATACACATTAGAAGAATATCTCTAATAATCTACTCAATATAATGATGCAAAATATATTTTAATATTTGCAACACATCGCACTTTCCAAAGCTTTGTACATTCCTGCGTATATTTAATTCCCAAAAGCCATTGAACTATAAATATGGCTATAATATATTAGGAATAATTAAAAACTTATTTTTTATAATATAAGACATCGTTTCTATTAAAAAGTCATTATGTGCCTAGACATAAATGCATTCCATCGTTTCATTTGATACGAATGTATAATTTCCATAGGGAATATATTAACACTTTTATATAATTAAACATAATTATTTATTATACTTGTATATAAATCATACTAGTCACAATATTAGTCTTTTATTCGTGGTTTCTCTTGTAAATGGCTCGCTAATGGATGTAGATTCGCACGGATTTATTCGGGAAGTGATATATATTTCATTTTCCATACCATATCACCTGGCAGATGTCCAAACAAATAGTTTTTTAGATATAACACACGAGAAAGATAAAATAACGTGTAATTTTGAAAAGAAACCATCAAACATAAATAGAACATTAAAGCCTCGAATTTATGGTAATGATTTTGTTAAGCTACAGTTGATAAACATTGTTGGTGAGTGGCTAAAATTTCGCTTGCAATATTTAAATCGATCCTAGCTGACCCGACAAACGCTCTTCTGCCTTACGCTTATCATTTAGGGGTGTGAAAAATAGACGTTGGCCGATTCTCAGACCTACCCGGTGTGCACACAAAATTTCGAAAAAAAGTCAATCCAGCCGTTTCGAAAGAGTATGAGAACGCATATTGTAACACGAGAATTTCATAGATTGTCTACACGGCTGCCTGCTTTTATTAAAACACTACCTGAACGTGTCGATTCAACTTAGTTTCAAAGGAAATGTACACTATATATTTTACCTTGAGTCGGTGACGTAACTTTTCCAAATCTAAATTTATTAAATTATCATTAAAGTCAAACAACGGCCTTATTTACGCAATGGTAGCCTTAAAACAACTACATCTCCTCCCCCTTAATCCTCGACGGCTTTATTTTCCCGAAAAAGATCTTATATACCTACTCGCGGTCCGCCCCAGCTTCGCCCGTGGTACATATATAGCCTATATCCTTTCTCAATAAATGGGCTATCTAACACTGAAAGATTTTTCAAATCGGACCAGTAGTGCCTGAGATTAGTGCGTTCAAACAAACAAACTCTTCAGCTTTATAATATTAGTATAGATGAATAGAAAATTAAATAAATCCATCCAACGCATCAGGCGTGAAACGGTATATACTACATAGCACAAGGCAAGACTTCGTATTGTGGTTCTGAATCGTGCCTTATGTCTGTCTTGGGAATGTTACTTGAAACGAATAATTCTTTACATATAGATGTCATAATAATATTGGAGTTGAGTGTTTCTTATTTAAATCTAAACGTTAAGGAATATTGGCCTAAATTTGAAACTAATTAATACACTAATATTGTGACCGTGGTATGGTTATTAACATCGTGATTTTAAATTAATTATTATTATTTAACATTTGGTTACCTATTATTATAATGAATTTGCAATTCGCACTAACATACGGTGGCTTGATAAAATCGCACCAAAACTTTTTGAATGTGTATACTTTCGCTGTTATGTGTAGTATGAACACCAGTGTCTTAACCAAATTATGGACAATATAAATACGTAATGTGGTTGGTACAAATTTTCGCTATTTGGTGGAATACTATGTTAATGTTAACGCTCAATTAAAAGATTCTTCAGACGTAATGCTTGAGAGTGAGATTCCTTAAGAAGTAACAAATAAGATATAGTTTTTCGTCTTAAATTATCGGCAATTTTTGTAAAAATAAATATAACTTGAGCTTTAACAATAATATAGCGTTGAATAATAATATAATTATTATCACAAATAATAAAATGTCACTTCACATGCGAGCGGACATAGGTATAGTCGTGAACTATGTTCTATTTCATATATTTTATTTAACCACATACTGTGTTTAAAGAGAAATAAATGAAAATGTTGTAATCATTAGCTTTGTTTTTTATTTTAAATACAAATACTTCATAGCAGGAGTACTAAGTGATTGGGCGTTTCACGAGGATGAGGGTAAAATATATCAGTTTATGTTTGTCACTAACACTTGTATTTGTACTACTAACGCTTGATGGCTAGAATCATTTAATAAAGCAGATAATGATATGATCATAATAGTTCTCAATAGTCCAGACATTATAAGTTTTGGTAGTAAAAATGTATACGAACACAGCTTTCAGTTTTAATTGTGAAATAAGTTTTAAATGTGAAATGATATTGGCAATAACTCCTGTTCAAGTGTGTGTCGTAAGTTAACTTTCAGTACTTGTTTACATATTATATACAAGTAGTACAGTAAATTTTTGTATAAATAAAGCGTAATTACGTTTGGCTATCATAGCAATTTTGTTTTAGTTCATCAAAACGAAAATCCTTTCGTTTTGTATATATCCATATAAATACCTTATGACATACATTTCGCTTAGGGCTACACATACATAATTGGAAGCATGGGTTGACTGATATATGCACTTCATCATGCTGTGCTAATGAATTTAATATCCAAGATAAGTTAAAATACTAATTTTCATTGAAAAGCCAATAAAAGAGTTTCATTTAAAGAGTATGCACTGTAGTATTTAAAAACACGCACAAAAAGTACGCAATTAGAAGACATGTTATGTTCATTATATTTAAACCAAATAACACCTAAATTTGATTTAGATTTACTGTGTTTCAGCGTTCCGCACTTTTAGGTGTTTAAGAGCACCATTAATTGTTAGCATTAGATAATTATCGATAACCTTTACGATACGTAATTTTAGAAAACGTATTATTTAAAGTGTGAAGTTACAGCTAGGTGTATAATTTACTCGCGATTAGTTGTTACAGGTATTAAATTTGTTTAATCTATAAAAAATAAAATAGTTTCTACTGTCTACCTATATTTATAAATACAGACTGTACTTTTTGTTTAAAAAAAATTATAATTTGCAGTCTTGAGCACATGAATTTACGGTAATTTTGCTAACATTCAAGTAACCATAGAAACTCAGAAGTTGTATCCACTGTATCTATCTAAATAAAACTTATTAAATTAGTTTTTTTTTATAGTATACAGGCAGTGTAAGATTGTATCCTATTCTCAACTTTATCTTCTTTATGTTAGAAGCTATTGTCACTAGATTCTTGAAACCTCGTCTACTTTTTATTGTACCTTCCTTTGCATGTATATCTTAGTCTCAGCTTCTTCTGTTTTGTTAGAGATAAGCTCATTTATTGCATGTTTGTGTCTGCCTACTTATCAAAAAGTCTCGAAATCAATTTTTACCTCTGTTTCCATATAGATACAGTAGCTTTTGGTATATCTTATTGTCTGCAACCAGTATAAAATGAGATATTGAAATTAATAAATTTAAATGAATGTAGTCATGAACGTCGAGACTTTTTGATCCTGCGCCACGATACTGTATCAATATGTATCACGTTTTCTTTTCATTTTAGGTGTTTTCAACTTTTTCGGGTGCCCGATTGCTTTCTCGTTTAAATGACCCGTCTACGCATGCGTCCCGCGCCGCTCGCACTTGACCGCTTGCTAGATTACGGACATGCTCGCAATGATGAGTATTGTTTTCATTTATTCGTTTCTTATCACGTTATTGTTGTTTTGTGGCAAATATTGTTGGGAAATGCTTGAGCGATTTGTACTATTTGGACTTGAATATATAAAAATAACAAGGCTTACTGAAATCGGACACAACAATTAAGCATCAGGTATTTGTGTTGTTTTTCAACTATATTTGCCACAACATAAGAGCAATGTGAAATGATCTAGTAGGTAGCTAAATTGCTCAAATATTTTAACATAACCTCTTTTATATATCGCGTATTATAAAAGCAAAAAAAAAGTCGCGTTTAATTCCATTTTAATTGTATGAATTATACTTACTTACTTTTTTACGATTATTAAATTATTTTGACCAACGTGAGTACGTATAGTTACCTATATAGACATTCGGAGCATTTTCATTAATAAGTATTTTTACTTAATAAATCATGATTTTATTGTTTTTATTAATCTGTTAGCTAAATGTATAAGTAATATATTTGTAATATTGACGAAAAAACTATTTTTTTATTGTGAAGTGCTTATGTCTGATTGGTACTTCTATATATTCTTAAATTTACGGAAACGCAAAGCTCAAATGTAATGAAATTCATTGTAACTTAATAATGGAATAATAATAAGACAATAATATTAATCATTCCAACAAGTATTATACGAAATGAAAGAATAATATGTAAGTCGATCAGTATTCTAAGATTGTTGATAGATATAAAATAGAAAACTTTCCAAAAATTTCACTCCTTAATGTATATTAAGAATATTTTGTTTTTCATGGTTTTTTTTTAATTAGTACTATGAGTTAATTGAGTGATTATTTTACGCGCTGTGAATTAAACGTGTTTTGTTTTGTTGTTCATCTTTATTTGTTAGAAATTAAGGCAATGATATATTATTATCTTTTTTTTTTTTTTAATCTCGGTGCTAAATTTATTGGCACCATAGAAAAATGTGTAGCCTTCTTCCATTACGGATTAAATTGGCCTTCAAAAAGAGTGTCACAGTTAAAAATAATTATATTGAACATTACATAACAGGCAGGCTAACTAAAATGGATAACGATTGTCCAATTAAATTAATTACTATTTTAATCGTATTTCTAGTATTTTACCATTGCTTTCAACAGTCTTAATAATAATATTGTACACTGCGTACAATAGCATGTTACCATAGTGTGATCATTCCATTTAGTTAATAAATTTTATATTATTTTATTAAGGAATATGGAAAGTTTAGTATAGGACTTCCAACATCACATATAATTTTATCGTATAACACGTATTTATAATTTTGTGTTTATACATGTAATATTTATACGAGCCTGACTTTAATAGAGCGTTTTATTGAACGTCATGGAGCTAGGATATATTTCTATTAATTTATTCATAAAGGCACTAAATTTGTATTTTTATTGTACATTATTTTAGGTGGGCTTTGTTTTTGGGCAGCACAATTCTGATGTATTTGAATTATTCTAGTAGAAGAGGTTTTCATTCCATTATTATATATTTTTGTTTTATAATATGATACGATACTAAATTTCATATGTTTGTGATAGTAATTTAAATGAAAATGTGAAATTAATAATTATGCTCTTACTAATCGCCGAGGCTATATATCATGTTTCTGAATTAGTATACACTATGAGAGTATTTATTATTTTATTTATGAAACATTTCGAGTGTGATTAATTTGTTTGCTCACAACTTACACTTTATTATAAAACATTCAACTAAGAATAGGATATATTCAGCGCCATTTTGTAACGTCATAGGTCAATTCATAAGAATTAATAATCTAATTCGAGAAATAGCGTTTGTATTTAAATTTGGTATTACATTCCGCTATAGAAATGCTAAAAGTGTCTTAGTAAATTGTATTTTTCAAATGACATTCGTCACGAAAATGTCACATAAAGGTTATTCACGTTCCTATTCTTAGTAGAATCGCATAGTAAATTGTCTAAATACTTAATTTTTTTTTTAGTTAATATAGGACAGAAACAATCATTATTAAGTATTGTTATCTACAATACCTACATTTAATATGTTAAGAGCAAGATTACCGTTGGATCGTTTGTAATTTGCGTGAAAATTACTCGTAAGTTTTGCAATATAACTATCTGATGATTATGATTCCCTAATCAAAAATATTTATTTAAAATTTACATTTTGTTACGTAGTTGATAGATGAGCAATATTTTTGTTACTATTAGTAATGTAAGTGATTTGAACTTTGTAAGGTATTTAAATTATCAATAAACATGTAAAATAATGACATAGTTTTATTGGACGTAGTTTTAAGCATAGACATAGGTCTATACAACTATATTGAGGTGTCAATTAAATAACACAGATTCTAACCGCATTTTATGCTAAGTAATGCGTTCTGTTTGAAGATTTCGCTATTTGTTGGTTATGAAAAGTGTTTAGTTTCCGATACCAAATAATTTAGTTATCATATTCTCGATTGTAATTTTGTTGTGTTTGGTGATTTTTTTTATTTGAAAGCTGGTGCATTTCGTGTGGTCCTATTTATATTTGTTTTAGTTCAAACAGTTTGAAGTCGGTTTAGTTTATTGTTAAAACATTTTTTTTTTTTGTATACATATGCAACGTGTACTTTATTTTCTGAGATGTATTACAAACACAAAACGAACATATCCTTTTTTAATACTTCATATTAACACACTGATACTTGTACAAATTTATTGATGATTTTAAAGGGTAACAACATATTGGAAAGTATTGTTTCTAACAATGAAAATATAAACATAATAAAATAGAACTTAATACAATAGATGTACCACAATCAAAATATTTCGCATTTTTTTTAATTTAATGAAAATCAATCGTTCTTTCTCGTGTATTTTTCTCGCAATACAAACTAGAACGCGGCTCTTAAATTTCTCCCTTTACTTTACACATTTGAGCCTCAGGACAAAATTTATATTAACTATTTAACTAGTTAAATAGGGCCAAACGTATGAACTTCTTCACCAAACACTCTGATACTAACGCGTTATTCTAAAATGCTTCATAGAGGTTCATACGTTTCGACTGTCAGCACCGATCGTCACGTGCCATCAGTGGGACTCTAAAACCACCCTAAAATATCGTATCTTCCAACACAACTCAGCTCTAATGATTTATAATACTTCAAAGACTACTGACAACCAACGAAAATATTTTAATTGTTTAAAAACATGCCTTTTTTCAACTCTACAAAGGCCACCAACCACCTGTGAATAACAGTTTTAACTCCATCCACATACCACTAATATTGAGCTATTCGAATAAATGAATATTATTAAAGTCACTTACAACATTCCAGGCGTCAAAGACAACGGGCCCACGATCCCCGAAGCGTCCCGGCCGCCGGAGCCGGCGCGCCCGCCGCCGCCCGCGCGCCCCCCCGCCGCGCCCCACTACGCGCCCGCACAGCCCCCCTCGGGGGGACTGTTCTCCTCGATCAAAGATGGCGCTGGCAGCTTCTTGAAGAACTTGAAGGACACTTCTTCGAAGGTTATGCAGACTGTGCAGCAGTGAGTTGACTTCTTTGTGGAATAGCTATGGAATTTATATTAAATGTAGAGGATTTATATTAAACTAGCGGTCCGCTCCGGCTTCGCCCGTGGTACATAATATATAATAACTATAAAAAGCATATAAAATGTGAATAATATCGATTAAAATTAATTTACGTTTCAGATCAATAGCTCGAGCGGATTTGGATATCAGCTATATAACAAGTCGTGTTATTGTGATGTCGTATCCATCAGACTTACTGGAGAGCGCTTACAAAACCAATCACATTGAGGATGTCCGGGTATGTGATAATATTGTTGCATTTGTATAACTTGTCATATAATTGAATTAACTAATTGACTTACATATGATACACTCGTATATCAAATTTTAATTGTACGGCACTAAGAAAGAAAAGTTTTAATACCGACGACATATCGTCGTCGTCGTCGTCGTCGACATATATGTGAAATAATATTATGTTCTTTTTAGGGTTCCGTACAAGAAGGAAAAAACGGGACCCTATTACTGAGACTTCGCCGTCTGTCCGTTCGTCTATCACCTCATAAAATGAGATAATGTATATATGTTGGTTAAGCAACGATTGGCACGGTCATAAATTGGATGGGTGACCAATTTATTATTTTTGGCATTTGCTCTTTAGTTTGCTTGGAGTCTTTCCTCAGTATCGCGATTCCGACTCGCACTTGACCGATTTGAAATATCCAGCTGTACCTGGAGAGCCACCACCCGGGCGGCAAGTACTGCGTGTACACGGCGCACGACGCGAAGGCGCGCTTCCCGCGGCGGCAGCTGGTGACGGACGCGTCGCTGTGGCCGAGCGACGAGCACCGCGCGCCGCTGCTGGCGCCCTGCTACGCGCTGCTGCAGCACATGTACCAGTACCTGGGCCGGGACGACAAGAGCGCGCTCGTCATCGCCTGCCCGGTGAGGATTGCTTTTCGTGCACCCTTTTGTCATTTATCTCTTTACTTACTCATCGTAGCTGTCAGATCGGATATGCAACAGCTTGCAGCAGCTTTCGGCTGAATGTTTTGACATTGACAGCTTTTTTACACTGGTGGGATGCGAGCGACTTTTTGGATTTAAGCCAATGGGATAGAACCTTCTATTTGGGTTTAGGCCACGGTAATAGAATAAATTTTGGAACGGTGAACAGGTTCGTTACGCAACGCGTAACGATGCTCGCGCCATGGTTAGATTATTTTAAATTATCCCTTCTACCGAGCGTTCCGATTGCACACTTTTTTTTTGTTCTTGTAAACATGGTAAGATATCAATGTAGATATGTGTGTTCAGTTTGTTTTGACGATATATGTTCTTTGTTTATCGATATAACCAAAACTTTATTGGCATATAGATGAAAATTGTGTTTTAATAGAGAAGCTAATTGCAAATTCTGAGGATTCTATTGTAAAAGCTTTACAAGAATTAAAATCACAGGCCATTGGTGTCGATGACATATCATTAGATATGTTCCATCCGACATCTACAATGTCTTTAACAGTACTAGTGGACATAATAAACAGTTCCATAGCATCTAGTACTTTTCCCGTATTGTGGCAACATGCAATAGTAAAACCTTTGCCAAAAAAAGAGAATCCTGTAGTAGAAAAAGATCTCCGTCCAATTAGCATTTTACCCTGTTTGTCAAAGGTACTTGAGAAAATTATCTATAAGCAAGTGATAACGTATCTTGAAGACAATAATATACTGCCTGATTTGCAATCTGGATTTCGCAAGCACCGAAGTACGGCTACAGCGCTAACTGATGTGCTGGACAATATTCTGAGTGCGCATGATAGTGGCAGGGGAACGTTGTTGGTGTTGTTAGATTACTCACGTGCTTTCGATACTATCAGCGTTCCATTGCTATTGTCTAAGCTATCTTTCTATGGTTTCAGTCCGCAATCGGTAGCGTGGTTTAATAGCTATCTTGGTGGTAAGCGGTGCCAAACAGTTGCGGTAAATAAGGAGAATGGATCTGTTTCTTTTTCAAAATGTACAGCTGTTACGAGGGGTGTGCCACAGGGATCTATACTCGGTCCATTACTGTTTATTCTTTATAGCGCTGATATTTTTGACTGTATACATCACTGTAAGTACCATGCTTATGCTGATGATATACAATTGTACATCTCTTTCGATCCCTCGCATACAGTAGCGTCAACCGCAAAACTAAATAGCGATCTGGATCGTATATCTGCTTGGTCTCGTGAGAACTCACTAGTGCTTAACAAGGGTAAAACAAAATATATGATTTTGGGCACTCCCAATATGGTCCGTAGGATTGAGTGTGAGAATCCGATAGTTGCCGTTGAAAACAGTCCAATAGAACGCGTCAACGAGGCTCGGAACTTGGGAGTTATCTTTGATGAAAATCTTCGTTTCGAAAAGTACGTAAATACAACTATTGCTAATTGTTTTTATCGCCTTAAGCTGCTGTATCGCATTCGGCAACACCTAAACGTCGATGTACGAATCCGTCTCTGTGAGAGTTTGGTACTCTCAAAGTTTAATTATGCCGACGTTATGTATGGACCTAGGTTATTATGCCGTAGTAAAAATGCAATACAGCGTGTTCAGAACGCTTGTGCTCGTTTTTGTTGGGACGTTCCTCCTCGGACGCATATTACTCCGTACTTGGTAGAAGGTAGGTGCCTAAAAATGGAAAGTCGTAGGAGGTTACACCTCGCGTCACTTCTTTTTGGAGTAGTTTTGACTAAAGCACCTAAATATCTATATGGCAAGCTAACATGGATGGGGGACGGGAGCGGTTATGATACCCGTTCTTCCTTTTCTAAATTAGCCATTCCGAGGAGTTCAACAGCTGCTTTCCGGGGAAGTTTTAAGTATTCTGCAACCAAGTGTTGGAACAATATTCCACCTCCAATATTAAACTCCAAGTCATTGAAGATTTTCAAATCTAAATATAAACAATATTTATTACAGCAAATCAAACCTTAGTTGTGTATTGTTTTTACCCCATTATGTTATGTAGGTATATTATTCATCTATTTGTCTGTTCATTAATCTTTTATGTATTATTATAGAACATTTTATTTATTTATTTATATAAATCTATCAGTTATATGTATTTATATAATTAATATGTATTTCAATACGTCTGCCGCTCCAACTGTCACAGAGGGGGGCCACTGAAAATCAGTGTGGCAACTGCGTTGCTGCGTAGGCTGAGTGGCTACCCCATTTGGCTCCACTTTATGTCTCTCGTTTTTATATTTATTTCTATATTATTTGTTTTTATATATATATATTTTCTTTTTTCATTTTTCTTTGTTTAATTGTTTTTTTTTGTATAAGCTTTTTTATTGTGATGTTTTGTGTTCATTATTGTATTGTTTTGTTCTAAGTTTATTGTTTTTTTATTTTTTTTAATTGTAATTCTGTGGAGTCAAATAAAAGTTTCTTTCAGGATGGAAAGTCTCGATCTGCAATGCTGTTGTGTGGGTTACTGTTATATGCGAAATTAGTGACCGTACCCGAAGACGCCCTTCAAATATTTGCTGTAAAGCGAACACCTATTAATATGACACCGAGCCAATTGCGATATCTGTATTATTTGCATAATATTGTCAGGTGAGCTAATTAATATTTACAATATATTTACAACATAAGCAACTAGAAAGTAAGTTTCAACAATTTAAATTATGATGTACTCCATTGTACGATGGTTATTCCGTAATAGTTTTTAGATTTCGAGTTCCATTTATCTGCAATAAAGTTTACTTAGAAAGACCACTTAATTTTCATTTTTTTCGGCTTTATCAGTTCATTCATAGACGCTAAATGAAAATATGATATAAATGAAACACAAATTTAAGGCACCCACCCATGCATAGAGATTCCAATACGTACGCGTATACGTATACGTGCACATTTTATCTTCATCTTTAATGTATTTTGTACGTTTTTTTTTTTTTCAGACCAGAACCAGTGTTACCTCATTTCAGACCAGTTTCCTTAGTATCACTTACAATACAACCAGTGCCATTATTTACTAAAGCAAGGTATGTCTGCAAAGTATCAGAAATTTGTTCCTCTAAATTCTGATTAATATAAACTTGAGAATGAATTGATTACATTTAATTGGCAGAGACGGTTGCCGACCGTACCTAGAAGTGTTCAACGAAGATAGAATAATCTCTCCCCCGTTACGGAGCTACGAGAGTTTGCACCTTTATAATATGGCTGAAGGAAAGGTATGTGAATAGTTTTTACTGGAATCATTAAAATTTATCTAGTGTCAATAGTTTTGATACATTTAGATAGAAACAAATAAATGATAGCTTTAATTAAATTTGATATTATGAGTTATAATTCCTGAGAATTTTTTCTATTCTTTCAAAATTTCTCATTTATAAAGCATTTCAATGCTATAAAACGAATAATTAAAAGTTTTAATTCCTTTCAATATATTGCATATTCAGAACTAAATAAATGTTTATATATACAATAACATCTATTCAACTACTCCGAATATAACGCGTGCGAAGCCGCAGGCAAAGGCTAGTTTCCGTATAAATATATAAAGCAGCGAGCGCCGCACCGCAGGTGACGCTCCCGCTGGACGCGACGGTGGCGGGCGACGTGCTGGTGGTGGCGTACCACGCGCGCCAGCAGCTCGGCCGCCTGCAGCGCGTGCCCATGCTCGCCGTGTCCTTCCACACCGGCTTCCTGGCGTACGACCAGCACG
>NC_052114.1:3192321-3195011 GCF_012273895.1 Zerene cesonia
CCAAAGGAAGATGAGGGCCACCACGTTATATGGCATTTCAATTACTGCATTATAATGCTGTGATACAACCAAAAAGAAAATAGTGGCCTCTAATATATATGGCACTAGCAAACCCGGCGAACTCCGTTTCGCCACCAGATGGCTTAATTTTTCCCGCTTTTCTGTTGAAATTTCTTTGCTATAAACCTCACGGAGCCCGAGACCTTTCTAACGAATGCAAAACTGTGGAAATCGGTTCGTCCGTTCTTGAGTTATAGCGTCAGGAAGGAAAACCCGACTTATTTTTACACGCTTTTTATTAGCTTCACCTGTATGTATGTATGTTTGTATGTTTGTTTGTTTGTAACCGACTTCTTTGGGCGCGATTTTGACCCACTTTAAACGGCCAGATTTCGTTCAAACTTTGTAGATTTATTGAGGACCGATGACAATACACTAATTTGATGAAATTATTCCATTTTTCAATTTGCAAAATATGATTTTTGTTAAAGCGTGTTTTTTAGTTTTTTTAAACTATTATTTTATTATATAGTAGATTTCAATGACTGCATTTTAATGCTGATGATGAGTTTGGTTGTCACGATTTTTGAGTGCTATATCATAAAGCTTTTGATTTGGTTTTTATTATAGATGTATTTTTATTACAATTGCAATGTATTTTCGGAACAAGCAAACATCTAATTGACAAATTTTTAAAGAATAAAAATAGATTTATTATGAGGCTTTTGAATGCTATAAAACTGAAAATCATACACATCTTATTTTTTTAAATACAAACATTTTTAACTCTGAAATTTCGTTCAGCGTGCGTCTATCTATGATACTTTATAACCAGTCACAATTAACCAATACACCAGACTCACACAAACCATCAAACTTCCAGATCAGAAATAGACGGCATAGACGAGTCATCACCGGTCAACGAACACTTCTCGTCGAACGTATCAGTGGTGATAAGCCTCGTGGTGCAGAACGGTGAACGTCGCAAGCCTCGCAGCGATGTATGGGAGGAAGACCACTCGTTCGCCATACGAACACCTGATGTTCTGTTCTCGACCACGCTGGAGAGAGACGAGACGGTGGATAACTTTGGTAAGTGTTAGTGCTGATTTTGGGTGCTGTCTGAAATTTTGTATGGTCAAAAATTTTACAAGTTTTAACCCAATTTTAATGCCATAAATAATATTATAGTGTATCCTTATATAAATATTTCTATGTGACCTTTTCAACCTAAGGACAAAGTAGTGACTTCGAGCGTTTCTTAATTTATGAATAAAATATTGTTATTTTCCAATAAACAGCTATTGGTTATACTGTAGTTGTTTGTTTCTATTCAAAACTTTAATGATTATTAAGATGGAGTAAGCATTAAGTGAGTCTTAAAGAGTTTTTGATTTCGCGTTTATTAACATTGTGTCGATTTAATTAAATAAACAAATGTTATTACAAATGTAGGGATAATTTGTTTCATTATTTTAAAGATGTTATTTTATACCATGACTTGCCCTGGGTCGATCCTTAAAATAAAGTAAACAAAAATTTTATCCTTTTAATGATATATATATTAATATGCCAAATTATAAGATATAAGTAAAAACGATAAATAGACTTTATTGGTAAAGAAATAAGAATTAAAATTGAAATGTATCATGCAGCTAATCTCCGAAGGAACCCGCCCACAGTTCCACCAACAAGTATGTTAATGCAATAGGCGTTTTAGTGTGCATGTATGATCTAAAATCTCATTTTTAGTTTCTATATGATTTTAAATTTTATTTCATGCACAAATTAAGTTCAAATGTTTTAGTTCAACTACTTAAGCTTTTTGAATGATACTAACGAATCGTTTTTCTTTGTATTCTCTATCTAGATACAGTAGCATACGCGCAAACAATGCTTATTCGTAAAAAATAAAAAAAATATTCGTGCTTTTACATCTTTAGCAAACAATAATTTCTAGTTGGTGTGTGTTTTCTTAATAATTTTCACTATTAGCTGCATAACCATTTTGAATTATTCAAGTCAATGAATCCTTAACTTTCTTTCATAACATAGTAAAATAAAATTACCAAATGAAAGCCGATCCTCTACGAAATCAATACGAAGACAAATTTTCTATGACAGTTTATCTTATAAATATAATTCTAACTCCCAGTAACAGCAGACTATCCGCCACGTGAAGAGAAACGTCCCCAGCGTCCAGCCCCTCCGTCCCCACAGCGTCCCCCACCACCCGCCAACGTACCGACCATCCCCAATACAATTCCAACCAACACCACAATTCCTACCAATTCCACCATTCCTACTGACACA
This sequence comes from Zerene cesonia, assembly GCF_012273895.1. Lineage (NCBI taxonomy): Eukaryota > Metazoa > Arthropoda > Insecta > Lepidoptera > Pieridae > Zerene > Zerene cesonia. The sequence continues at coordinate 3,194,635 of NC_052114.1, forward strand.
ACGGACACAGCTGATTTCCTGAACCTCAGTAAGCCGCAAGAGGAAGTAAAGCCGAAGGTGTTGAAGAGCGAAGACTCGTTTGACTTCTTCGGCATGATGGAGAAACCGGCAGATGAATCGTTTGGCGACTTCCTGAGCAAGAAAGTTGAGGATAATCCAGCGGTGTGTTTCTTTCTGCCTTATTTTCCATGAACAAAAGTGTATTATCAAAATTAGAAGTCCAATTATAAACCTTGGAAAAATTTCTATGTATTTTTAAGTCAAATAGATTTATATATTGTCTTTTAAAAATCCTTGTGGTGAGAAATTTTGAAAGAATAGAAAAAATTTGATCACGAGGCAGGATTCGAACCTGCGTTTCTTGCCTAACCGTAGCA
>NC_052114.1:3196011-3241585 GCF_012273895.1 Zerene cesonia
AAAATTTCTCATTTATAAAGCATTTCAATGCTATAAAAAAACTAAAAATTAAATCCTTGTGGTTTTAAAATTTTCTAGCCTTTCTCTGAGAATATATTTGGAGATCTCCCGCCCCCGCCCGCCTCGACCGCCGCAGCTAACTCTAGCGATATTAACTTCGACCCGTTTGGATTGAATGACCCTCTGCCTAAACAGGAACCTCTGCTGACCCCCCAATTGATTAAAGAGGAAGGTGAGCGAGATTTAAATTTTTGGCGAAAATTAATGATTTGTTTTTTTTTTCTTTTCATTGTATATTTCATTATAATGATTCATTAGCTTCTTGAAAAGGTAACAATAAAAAATTAATACTGAACACCAAATTTATATATAACAAACTTAGTTATTTCCTATGATCCAATTGGGAAATATCTAAAACAGCATTCTTTTTATTTTATAAGAAATCTCGTTTCACAGGTCGATCGCAAAGCGTGCCACTCGAAAAGGCCCAAGCGCGCCAAGACCCGTTCGCTGATCTCGGTTCCTTAGGTACTGGATTGAATACTGGATCCAATGCCAGTAACATTGGCCAAAATATTGGACAAGCACCAAGTGTCCCTCTCACTTCGGCCAGCGTCGGTCCGAATGTGATCCCAACCGTCCCTCCAAGTAACGCCGGCGTTGGTGCATTTGCGGCCAACGTTGGTGCCACACCCATCACTACACCAAGGGCGTCCCCCGCACATACACCTTCGCATCGAGCGCAGACGCCACAACAACCTGATTATAGGTAAGATTAATATTAATTACATCGTCACATCAATTATCTCTTTTATCTCAATTAGGTGTAACTTCAGAAGAGAATCGACACAAAAATGTTCTAAATCACAGAGCTATCATAGATATGGATATGCAGCTAGGCCTCCATATAGAAAACCCTACATTTAGAAATAAAGAGCAGATTGCTCTAACTTATGTACATATATTCTTGATTGCGTAGTTAGGACACAAAGAAGGAGTACCGCGATAATGTGATAGTTGGTTGAGTTAATAGAGAGAGTAAAAGAGACACGTAGTGTACCGCGGTTGTGTCTCTTTCTAATCGTTATACATTCCTACTTACAGGCATTTGTTTTTCATTGTTTTTATCTGCAATACAGTGGTTTCGAAATGGTCACATGTGTATACTTCCCTCAGTCTCTTAATACAAATTTACCCCAAATCTTCCAGCCGCAGTCACTTCGACCCCCCAAAAGCTCCCGGCGAGGAGAAGGCCAAGAAGCCGATGGACGTGTTCGGTGACCTCCTCGGTAGTCAGGGGTACGACTTTGCGAAGCGGGACACCGGACCCAAGACCATGAATGCGATGAGGAAAGAGGAGATGGTCAAAGAAATGGACCCGGACAAACTGAAAATTCATGAATGGGTGAGGGATATTGTGATAGCCTGAAAGGGTACATAACAGTAGCGTATTTAGTCTTGATTTCGTCGAAAGGTATGATTTAATTTTTTATATTCGGCTATAGAGAGAATGCGGTGATTTTGGGTTCCAACTATGTTCATGTATCATGATTAGGTATCAGTAACTAGCTGTGTTCCGCGGTTTTACCCACGATTTAGTATCTGATGTTATGCCTTCATCAATAAATGGGTTATCTGAAATTGAAAAAATTTTTTAAATCGGACGTCAACCGGCGTTCAACCAAATAAACAAACTATGCAGCTATATAATATTAGTATGGATATTGCGTATTTTTTCAATTAACGTCATCTTACTTCATGTCGTTTATTAAATTGGTATTAATTAGTAGTGAATTGAAATGAATTTCAAGTGTTCACACGATTGGGACTTTTGCGATTTTTCATTAATAACTCGGCGACCATCTACCGTAAGAGCGAATGACTGAGCACGCAAACCAGTCGTTAGAGGGTTTGTGCCTCCTTGCGACGCCACGGTACCTCATTCGTATTTAAATAACTATGAACTCTAAACAAAACGATTAGCAATATTCTCCCTCAAAAACCCGCTGCTGGACACCGTCCTACAGCAGTGATCGTCCGATATCGGATCGCTTAGTACAACCTTTTTTGGCACATGCAGCCACACATAATTGTTTAGTCTTGCCGTTAATTTTCGTTTGTTCTTTTCTGATTTTTTGTACATTGTTGTTTTATATTATGATCTGTTGTGTGTGTGTATGTTTGTGTCTAAATAAAGGTTTTTTTTTTCTTTCAAAAAAAAAACTGTCCGGCAACAGACGGAGGGCAAGAAGGCGAACATCCGCGCGCTGCTGTGCTCGCTGCACACGGTGGTGTGGGCGGAGTGCCGCTGGGCGCGCTGCGACATGGCGCAGCTCGTGTCGCCGCACGACGTCAAGCGCAACTACCGCCGCGCCTGCCTCGCCGTGCACCCCGACAAGGTGAGGTGCACCTTCTTTGTGGGGAGTCACACCTTTCCATGGGGAGTTGCACCTTTTTTATGGGGAGTCACACCTTTTTATGGGAAGTTACACCTTTTTGTGGGGATATACACCCATTTATGGGACGTTACACCTTTTTGTGGGGATATACACCCATTTATGGGGAGTTACACCTTTTTTATGGTGACTAACATCTTTTTTTTTTTTTGATAAAAAAAAATATCAACGGTCACTTACACCTTTTCAAGCCGATTTACACCTTTTTAATAGGCTTTTATTACCTTTGACCGGTATGTTTGTATGTACCTAACCTACTCCTTAAACTCGATTTAAAATCAATTTGAACGGGCAAATTTTATTTAAATTTTGTGCACCCATCAAGGTGACGATACGATAATTTTATGAGTTAATGTTATTATCCTGATTAAGATGTATTTATTCATTATGTTTGGAATAGAATTATTAAAATTCACTATTACAACCAATGTTATCATAAACGAACGGTTCTCAATTAGCTCCGTTAATTTTAAACCAACTGACGTGTTTCTTTTCTATGTTTGATTGAAAATTATTGTCATTCGGTCCCATTTTAAAATTTGAAGTGGGTTAGTCCTCCCCAGGGACGTCGGTGACCGTTCTTATAAAAAATAATCGTTTTAATTTAACTTTTTGTTTCAGCAAATGGGTACACCGAACGAGAACATAGCAAAAATGATATTCATGGAACTGAATAACGCGTGGAGCGAATTCGAAAATGACGCTAAGCAACAAAACCTATTTCAATCTTAAAAGATGTTCAAAGGGTATCGAAATTAAGGTCTTCAGTGTAACTTCCAAATCAGTTGATAAACATTTATATTTCATTATTTTTAGTATTCCTTCATTATTTAAACCGCGTAAATTATATTCTTTAGTTTATAAAAAGCGCTCGACTCAATTTTTATTCTTATGTTTTTATATCCGTTAAATATAATTTATAACACTCTAATTTAAATATAACAATTTCAAATGGCGTTCCATCTTCGTATTTTATTTTTAGAGAGTACTTACATTTTACTTAATCATAAATGAGGGTAGTCAAAGGTAGTCCACAGCTATTATTTATGAAAAAAAAAAAAATTATTAGTGTCGTACCATCATTGCCTTTTAGTTCGCTGCAGTAATTGTTGAAGATGTGCTTAAATAGTTAGCGTATGTATTCAGAAGATTCCATTTTTGTTAAATGCCCTCTTTTATTTTATTATGATCGTCATATCTTCGAATCGTGGGCTCGTTTTTCTTTATGTAACGAACTTAACTTGTGTCAGTTGTGAAAATTAATGCTTAGCATAATTATTGCTAGAATAAATAATATACTCAACATTTATAGACTTAATACGTAATTATGAACTAGTTGAAATAAAATGACGGATAGACAAATGTCCCAAATTTAAACAGAGTATTGTATATAACGTTAATTCGCTTTTCAATTAATTAAAATAAATAGAATTACATATTATATCTTAAAAATAATTAATACATCGCTATTTATCTTCGTTCTTTCTGGCAACGTATAAAAAATTATATTGCGAATATTCTTAATCATAATTTCACGAAAATGTTTAAGTATAGTTAGATAAATATAGGCTTTGATAAATTATTATTATAGTTTGCGGGGATAAAATTCTATTTATTCTTTAAATTAGTTTAAAATTTTATAATTCTTCTAGACAAAGTCTGAACTGGTACTTATGTAAAATATTAAGTAACTTAAACGTTATAGTCGTGTTTTTTCTTGTATTCGAAATTCGTTAATTAGATCGTTATAAATACAAGTACATAGTAAAAATAAACGTTTCTCACGTGTAGCGTATGTCGTAGAAGTTATATTTTCTCATTGTATTAGTGTTAAGTGCGCGTGATGGAATATTTAGTATTATGTTCATAATCCAAATAAGAGATGGTGAACAGTTCTGGTGGTTGAAAATATTTAGATGTCATTGAGCTTATAGTGGGAAAATTTCAAACATTCCGTTTTCCCGTCCTTAGATAAATATAATTTTGTCTATATTTCAAGCTTGTTAGAAATGTCCCAATATAACGTAATAGCTTATTTATGAACGAAAAAATAAAATGTATATTTTGAACTGCAAAATTCATGTTGCATTTAGAATAATGCAATTTATAAATGTTTTATATGTAACAGCCCTCTTATTTAAACCTGTGCAATTGTTCCTAGTGTTAGAACTCTTATAGATGCTTTATGGCCTACAATGTGTAATTATATAACAATGAGTAAGGCCGCGGGGACACGTTACGTGTATCCAATCTGTGTATAATTTGCTTTAATCAAGTATATAAAAGTAACAAAGTTGTTCGAAAATAAATATGGCATACATTTTTTATTGTTTTATTGATGACCTTCAACCTGACTACTATAAAACCACTGTATAAACGGAAGCCGAAAAATATCGCGATTGTCATAATTTAATAAGAGTAAGTAATGATGAAAACATTAAAATATTCGCGCGGCAGAAATAGTGCCACGAGCTGCTAACAACATGGCGTATGACGGTATGCAGCTCGGGCTCGTTCCTCCCGCGTCTCGTCCCTTATCCCCCGCACAACTGACCTGCCCAAACGTCTTCATTGAGCGACTGAATTGATTATTATTAGACTATTATAATAGTAAATATGATAGTAATAAAAGAATCCGGTCCTCAATACGAGATAACGATTTGCAATCTCTCAAAGCCCAAGCATGTATGGCACACTGATGGTAGCTTTGATTGATTTAATTGCTGAGAAATTTTGAAAGAATAGAAAAAATGATTTAATTGCTTTTAAAACAAGTTATATATTCTTTTCAATTGCGACAGAGACACAGATATCATTTAAAGAATGCCTAATGATTGGGTTATTAAAATGAGGGATTTTAAGATGATTCTAGATTGTTTCTGTCATCAGCTTTATAGATTGAATGATAATTAGTTAATTCGAAATACATAATACACATATCTTAAGAGGAAATTATTAAAATAATACAACATGATCGGTATTTAAAAAGTATATTCTTAAAACCCTAACTTAAAATCTACGTCAGCTATCCTCGACTTTAACGTCTAGACATCCATATTTTTCTAGAAGCTCCTGTTTCTTTCTCCTTAGAAGCGCTTCTTCTACGTCCTTTTGTGACGGCACTGCGACATGTGAGACTGGCTTTTCTGTATCACTATCGTCTTCTATTCGCTTATCGTCAGGCTAAAATTAATGATTATATTAGAAGGTATCAAATATTTATAAATTGCTATATTGAATTTTGAGGTACAATAAAATTGTCAAGTGGGAGTCGGATTCGTGACATTAAGTGTTAATTCATGTTAGGCAATATTTTTGAAGAGGTCACAGATTATTTTGTTAATCTTACGCTTATATAAACTGTTCCAACATATATTATAAAATATTTTTCTAGTAAATATTCACTTTATATTATTTTTGTGATTTCTATGTGTATCTTAAAAAAACAAATATATATTTTTTTATATTCACTTTAAAAGTATATATGCCAACAAAAGCTAAAATAGTATTATTACTAACGTCCTCTGGGTATATATTCTCTTCCTCTGGTATATCCTGCTCTTTGTTTTCTTCCTTATTTCGTTTCCACTCGTCCACTGCTCTTGCTATCGCTAGAAATATTATAAAAGCATTGTTACAATAATCTTAATAGAGATACAGAAAGGAAAATAATGTTACAGGCTCGTATGCGAATTCCACTATATGCATAATATAGACGTGACAACACACGAAAGAGCCAGAAGAAGGTTAGAGAAATTCGTTACTACCAAAGATGACAATTGTTTGTTTCATCACGTTTTTTTTTTATCTACTAATGAATTTTCATTACATATTACATATATTATTTCAAGGACAAAATATTAAATTTAAATAGGAAAAAATCTCAAAAATCGTTGTCAATCTCTCATCTACTCTCATATATCTCCACTCATCATATATCGACTCATCATATATCTCCACTACCATGACACATGAAAAAAAAATGTAACAAAATCCACTAACCCTCCTTTTCAGCAACTTCTTCTAACGGTATCAACAGGCCATCCTCATCATCCCTATACCCGTAGTAGTCGGCGTCCACATCTCGCATCAAGTCTGCGCGAGTACGGCGCGGCGGCGGCGGCGGTTCTTGTTCGAATAGCTCACGGACACCTGGGGAAAACTAGACTTTATTAATATATCCTAACATCGCGGAATTACAATATGAAATATAAAACTAAATAGACTGCAAACTTTAGTTGAATTTTACTTTAGAATGGACATAACAATGCGTTATAAACAGATCGAAAAGTCAGTCGTGTAATGAAGGGCGCGTGGCTTATCTTGTTTAAGAATTAAGATACGTTAATACTACTAAGATATTCGTTATATTTTCACTTTACACTAGAGCTCTGTGAATTTGTGCAGTAAATCTTAAAAATAAAGAAATCTCATAGTACGTACCTGGTAGATCTTTTGCAGCCCCAAAATATTTATACCCTCTATTCCCCGGCACTTCTTTCCCATCCTGGTCCAACATCTTGGGCCCCACGCGGGCATGATCTGGTCCTCCGAGGGATTTAATCTGCACCTCCCAGTGGCGTTTCTCCCTCATCAATTTGTTTATTTCATCGTTGAGATCCCGTATTCGAAACTCACCTAAACCAGCTGAAAGGTAAATAACAATTAATGGATTAGTAATACATAGATAATTTTAAAATACACAGTTATTGCTAGAAAATGTCGAAAGGTTTTATAAACTAGGAAAAAAAATATGACACACAATGTATATTTGATTTTATATTGAACTTAGTTGTTTTAAATGAAACTAATATCAGATTGAAAATTGAACACTAATTTCTATGCTGCATTTATTTTTTTGCTTTTTTAGATTTCTTTGTAGTTTTGCCCTTGCTCTTCTTTGTTAGATCGGTTTTACTGTTTCCTTTTTTCTTCTTTCCCTTTTTCACACTTGATTTCGATGCTTTTGACTTAATTTCATTCGTACTACACTGCTGCGATATATTATTGTTAACTTGCTGCTGTTGAGGAACCTTCGGGGTGACAAGCTCTATTTCGAGATCTGTCTTTTTATCTTTTGTTTCCAGTTTTTTTCCAATTTTGAGAATGAAGACATCTTTTTGCGGGTGTATTTGTTTTGACATATCAACTGGCACTGGACAATTTGTTGGTGTGACATTAATAACTTTTCTATCTCTGCTGTCATATCTTCTGTCCGACGTTTTATGAGTATACATTAAGTTAGAAGTATATGTATTTGAAGTCTTATCTTTCGGCAATTGAAATTGTATTTGGTCGCCTGTATTATATGGTGTTTCCTCACAGGAACACAGCTCTTGTATTCGTTCGTATTTACCATTCCTCTCAACTCTTGTGCTTTTTGGTACTCTGATCCTTAATTCGTTTGCATTTACTTTTGAGAATATCTCATCATAGTTGTTCATGCTACCTAAAATAAGTTATTACGATTAATAAAAAAATACCAAATCTTCGTTTATATTTTCAATTTATATTAATTTTCTTACCCTGGTCATATTTATACATGTTATTATTTTGTAGAACATAGCCTTTGTTAGATGCTTGTCCACTTGACAGTTGTGACACTGGACTCCCTGCTCGTCTCGATGACATAGTGTGCATGCTGCGCTGTATCTCTCTCTTTGTAAGGACATCTTCGTCTAATAGAACCTTGCCCTGACAGTCCATTTCTACATTCTGACATGAATACATTGTCATACCATTATCTTCTTTTTTAAGATACGAAGTTCCTTGGGATTTCGTTGAGGCGCTGAATGCTGTAGTGATTTCTTTACCAAGAAAAGACATCCGCGTTGTGATTTCGATCATACCAATAGAATCACAATGGTCATTGTCTCCGCAGCATAAATAGAACAGTTGTTTTGAGAGCGGTGTCGAGGTCGTACATATTATATTGTCCTGCGGTTGTTCTGCTGTCCATTTTTTACATAACTCTTCCCTTAAACTTACAAATTCTTTGGTGTAATCCATATTCGTTTCAGCGATTTTTGTAACACAACTAGAGCAAGGAGGTTGTTTTGTCAACTGTAATTTTATGACAAAGTCTTTAATACAACATATCTTGTCATAGGTCATAGCAAAAAGAATCGATTTTCCAACATTTAAGTTACTAAAATCCACAATTTTACCATAAGAAGAATCGTACAGCACTATTGGCTGTTTTCCTAAAAATGTGGCATCTATAACAAGATTATTGTAATCCAACTCGAAACAATCACATTTCATGTGAATTTTGTTTATGATAAGTTCAATTAGAAATAGGTGATATGGAAAGTTTACGTTATCATTAGTATCAACTGAAAGTTCTTTCTTCGTTTTAATGATATCATCACTTAAACTTTTTATCGATTCTCTAAGTGCGTTAGCTTCACTGGTTAACTTTCTGCTCATACTTGCAATTTTGTTAATATTACTCAGCACGGGTATTGGGGAACCTTTTGGGTTCTCCGAGAACTTAGAAGACTTTATTAAATCATCAATATTTTGTTCATTTTCTGTTAAGAGATTGAGTTGTTCTTTGACAGATTGCGATTTCAGGCTTACGCTTCTAGGGCTTTCTGGACTTGATTTCCTACGACTTCCTTCATTTCTTACCGATATTCGAGGTGAGTTTCGGTTTAAAAGAAGTGGACTCTGGGATTTTTTGACAGGGCTACTTGGCATAATTAACGGAGATGAAGGGGGAGAGGGTTTGAGTATAACTTGATCCTCAACGGTCGGCGGCACATCCAATATAGAAAGTTTTTGCGACTTTACACTTGTCTCGTGTTGAGATGATTTTATACTTGCTTCATACGGACTAGCTATCACGGGAGATGGTGTTTTAAATACTTCAGTACTAGGTTGGTCCATATTTATGAATAAAAAAATAATTGAAAAATATTACATAATTTTGACTGAAATGTGATATCAAATGATATAAAAATACTCCATGGCCCTATGGTTTTTGTTTAGAATACAAATGTAAAACATAAGAGCTTACATAATTGGTAATGTATATTTCTAGATTCACTCTGACAACATAAAAATAAGTATGTTTTACATTGTGAAATTCAGTCAGGGCAAAGTTTTACATGGATTTAATATATTACATAAAGTAAAACGTAAATTTTATCATCAAAACATTTATTGCATGTATTTGCCAGTATTTTATATGTAGGTAGAAATTTTATCAATTATCTATGCAATTTTTTATACAATGCAAGTAACTGCAGACTGAATAAGTAGAATATGTGTATGTGAGTTTAAATAATCAAATAGCATATAGAGACAGATTTTAGAGTGATTAAATTTGACAGATTTATGCAAAATATTACCTATATCTAATACAAAAAATATTACACATTTGGAGAATACAGGAAAAGTAGCCTAGCGATAAGGCAGCCCTTTGCGAATTTACTTTAAGTTTTTTTGTACGACTGCTTATTTTTTATTTTTTTACGCAATAAAGCAAATTTTTTTTACGCAATTTTCATTCATTCATTCATTCAAAGTAGAGACTAGTTTAGTTTAGTTTAATGTCATATGCCTATGATATTATTTTTTATTTTCATTTGAATGCAATCTTACCATTTTGTATTTGCGCCACTTTCTTTGCAATTTCTCTCACAATCTGTAACCTCCATTTTTCTGCCTGTTGCAGGTCATTGCATTCTGAAGCGAGGTATGGCCTTCGTTCCCTTTGACCGCCAGCTTCTTGCACTTGTGCAGCCCGCCACCGGGCTAATGTAGTCCTAAACAGATTGACATTGATAATTTGCAATTTATAGAATACTAGCTGCGCATCGCAGTTTCACCCGCATAAGTCCGTAATAATATTATAATATGAGATAAAAAGTTGTCCAGTTGTCTACATACCAAATTTCATTGCAATCGGTTCAGTAGTTTTTGCGTGAAAGAGCAACAAACATACACTTGACGACACAAGATTATGCACACTAGGCTAGCCTGTATCTTGGGCACTGTGACAAATTATTCAAAAATTTTTGTCCTCAGTACAATCACAGGCTTATAAAAAGGTTTTTTCATCTTTGGATGGTTATTGAAATAATTATTGATTTGTAAGACAATATCATCATCAGCCCATACATGTTTCCACTGTTGGATTACATGTGAGGGTGAAAAGAAAGACATTACATCTGAATTTTGGTATGCATAAATTTAGTCATGTCATTAAGATATATTAGATACAATTTTTATTAGTGTATTAAGATGCTTTTTTTAATTACAAGAAAAATAAATATTATAATAAATAAATTTTACTTACATAGCTTTCTCTGCATTCCTTGCCTAAAAAAAAAAATATTTTTAAACCTGTTTATGTCGTTTATGATAGAAGGACACAGTAAGCTTAATTTGTATATATATATAAAGTATCTTAATAAACAGTATTATACAAATTATAAACTCTTGTAAGAAAGAAATAAAGAAAAAAAAATGTTCAATCACAAATACAACTGCAGGTAACTTTCACTAACAATTTTTAGCTATTTAATTCAGAAGAGTAGATAAATACAAATTTTTCAACTATCAAGCTGCAAAACATAGCCCAATTACTTACTTATTATTTCAAGGAACTATATTCATGCGATGATTTGACAAAAATGAGATATAAATTAATTAAAAATGCATTCATTTCATTAAAAAGCAATATACTTAAATGTATTTCATAGTTTATACAATCTTAACCTTAAATTATCTAAATACAAGGTGTATAAATAAGCAATACAATAAAAACGTTAGGACAACTTACCATCTTAAATCCTTATTCCAGTCTTATTTCCAAGATATTTGAAGTTCATTAATTAGTTTATTTGGAAATATTATGTTTACTCTTCAAATTTAAAAACTATGAAGTACCTACATAGGTGAATTGAGTAAACAACCAGACAGAATGTCATAAATACATGTCAGTTTTCTTTTGTCGTTGTCAATTTTGTATGTCATCTCACTTATGTCTAAATATTAAATAAACGTTGTAAAAGCACCAATTGGCAAATGGCAACGATTTTAATTTTACCGTCACGAGTTGTCCTTTCAATTGTAACACCTACACAAATTTAGTAGCCTATTAAAGGATTTTTGAAATCAAAATGACCTTAGTCTAGGTCTACGTTAAATTAACTCCATTTAACTAACTTCACCTTTTTTTTGAAAATCAAAAAAACATATTAGAAAACTTAATGTGATAAAAAACAGTCACACATGACAAAGAGTATACATGTGATTTAATATTGTGTTTAAAGAAAAACATATGTTGTAATTATTACCATAAAATATTTATAAAACAGTTATTTCATTGTTCTACAGGTAAAGAAGGTTAGTTCATGACGATTTATTAACGAAAAATAAGGTGTATAAATAAAGTTTTAAAATTTTCTCTTTGTTGCCATGAACTGTGACGTCACAACAAACGCACCAAAATAACAAGCGGTTAACACGTTGACTGCTGTAACACACCAGCGGGCAACACATTTTTATCATAAAATATATTTTTTATGATTTTTACATTTTTACTGTTTTCTTTGTTTTGATGAAACTTTTATTGCTAATCTACATTCTATTTAAAAAAGAATATCTTTATGTACGAGTGTTAACAATTCAAACTCTAGTATTTTCTCGTGTTTGATTTTACGCGAGTATTTTACATTTAGAAATTTAAAACGGATTTTTTAACGGATTTTAAACGCGATTCATTCATTATATTATTAACCCGACGTAAAGTGTTCGAAACGTTCGAAATTGCTGTTTTAGTGGAGCTTTTTTAGAATATTTTTTTCCATATAATTGTAATAAGATTTCGGCATCGATAGTTTTTTTCTTAGCAAAAACGTTGTAAACTCTCAGTAAAAATAATGAAAAAAATACATTCGTATTCTCTATTCTCAGAACGCTATCAAATTGAAATTTAAATCAATTGAAATTATCAATTGAATTTTAAATCTGGTGCCATACCCCCAGGTATGGCACCAGATTTAAAATAAAAAGAGTCATCAAAATTGGTTGAAACATTCATCATTGACAGACGTAACACAAAAACGTGTTAACGCCCTGATGAAATGAAATTATAGAAATATTTAAATACGTTTTAAAGTTTCAAAGAGTCGTTCGTTTTCGTAAATCATAAAAAAGAAAATATAAAACTTTCTGCCATTTCAAGAAAAAATCATTTAGTCGTTGAGTTGGCAAGATGTCAGACAAGGACACCCTACTAGCGAGGGATCTCTCGCCAGGACCACTTTTGAGCTTAGTTGCAATTTCCTTAGCTTCCGCTTAAGGAATTGCCACCCTATGTCATGAAGATAGATCTTATTTTAACAAAACAAATATTTTTGGTGATGGATGCTGTATATCAATAATTTAACCCGTTTTATGTTTGATCGTCAATCAATGTCAAAACTGAAAACATTACTACATTAGCATATGCCGTATAATATAAACAAAACGAACGCCCCTTTACTTGCCTAATATCTGAGGGAAACCACATTAGGCAATTACAGAAAAATAAGAATACATCAATACAATTATACGATTCACCTACTCTTGTAATTAGATAGGCGAAATTAAATATGGCTTGTGCAAATATTCAAGATGAAGATTATTCTCTCTGGAATAGTTGTCCAGCAGATGTACTGTTGCTTATCTTTAAATATTTAGATTTGGAAACACTCACAGCATGCTTTAAAGTCAACAAGGTTTGGAGAGACTTGGGAATGTATTACTGCGATGTGAGTTATAGATTATTATACTTATTAAATAAATTTTCTATGTAACCAAAGCACCATACTATATTTTTATGAATTATGTTATATTTTAGCATTATAAATTATGGGACAAAATCGTAAAAGATTGTCTTTTTAACAGTGGAGAAAGTTTTAAACAAAAATCAACCATGAACAGTAAAGAAATCTGTCTAAATGCTTTATTATGGCAGGATGTATCAAAGGCAAAACGAGTTATAAAAGATTATTACCAAATGGATGAAATTGAACATATTCATGTTACCAAAGGTGGGTATTCTATTTATGTGAGGCACACAACTTGTATTCTCACTTGTGTCATACCTATGTGCTAATCCAGACTATGTTCCTATCTGGATCAAATTTCATGCAGATATGATAAGCTGTATTTGGGTGACAGAGTTACAAACTATAAGTAAGTAGTGTAAGTATGGAGGGATATATGGATATATATCCCTCCATACTTACATATATATTTGGCATTTATAATATTATTTGGATCTTGAATTATTGCTATTGACAGAACTAATATTTTAATTAAATTTTTTGTAGACACACTAATTGTGGTTTGCAAAAGCTGTGTAAAGTTATTGAATGTAAATAACTTCACTTTGATAAAAACACTGGACATTCAATGTAAGTATTTTGAATATGAACATTTTGATATTGTATTGGGTGAGTAAAAGGTTTTAATAATTTCTAATTCACCGTCATTTCAACATTATAAGTAAAATTTGCACATTAAAAATATATGTGACTTCACATAGGGTAGCTTTAAATTCACTTTGAAAGAATTTCCTTAAACAAAAGTATTGCTCAAAACAGGCGCTGATTATCAAGAGTCTACAACCTTGTACACAATACTCAGTGCACCTGTACCTGGAGTAGAGGAGTGCTTTGCTTTGAGAATAAATAAAAAAGGAAATTGCCAATGCAATGACAGTCAATTTTATCATCCGATTCCCAAGACAACTCTGTAAGACTAGTTTATATTTTGTCTTTTATTGCAATAATGGATTATTTCTTTCAAAATATACTTTGTCATTACAAATTTTGCAATGCTGTGTGTTGTATTAAAATTGTTTGAAATATGTATGCCAAAATAAGGTAAATTTCTGTTAGATTCTATTTTTGAATGTTTTAAAGTGAAGTCTGCAAACTCACTTATTCTTCAACACAGCTATTCTTTCAAGATTTAACCAAATGCATTTTATCAATGGATTACATTCAAGACAATTCATTAATTTATGAAATATATCTTATTTAATGAACTACAGTTATTTTACAAAAGCTGTACAATAGCTTTCGCATGACAATCATAACTTTTGCTCTAATATAGTTTGATTCTTTTATGTTTCAGTAATAATTTTACACATTACTAAATAAATTTGCAGATACAGTGTACATGACAAAGGTTGTTACTTCTTTGACGAAAGTTACACACTGTGGGTGTTCGCACCAAAGTGTGGCCGGCATTTGCGTCTTCTCGGCCGATACTTTGGACACAGAGAGACCGTTCATAGTGTAACTGTTCACACAACTGGTGTATACATCTACCTGCTTAACGGCAGTGTACTGTATGTGGATAGGTCCCAGAAGAATATGAGCATAATATTTCGTGTGAATGCACCAGGATGGATATTTGATTTGGTACCATACAGTTTTGATCGCTTCACCCTTGTTTATGGAAGTAAGTTAATTTTTAATTATAGGATTTATTGATAGATATATCTTGTATTTATAATTAATATTAATACAAATCTTATAGCTTAACATCTATGTATAAATGGTAATAAAGATGCAAGAACTAAAAACAGATTTCATAAAAAATGTGTGCTAATTAGTTTGATATATTTCATGACATTATTTCTATTCCATATTTAGAAAAGTTGTGACATTGAGTTTAATCATAAACTACATACTTTCCTTAAGTTTTTTCTTATAAATTCTAATTTGTAATATTTATAGTATTCAAAATTTTCTCAACATTATGCTCTCTCCAGCAAGCGAGTCACACACTCCGAGTATATATGAGAATAAGCTATGGGATGCAAAAGTTTTGGTATTTCCTAACCTGTCGACAGTCACCCAGCACGGCGATATATTACTGCTAGGCTTTAACGATGGAGCGGTATGATAGAATAATGGACTATTTAATTCCAAGCTCAACTTTCCTATATTGCTTAATGAATTGATTTATCGTATCAAAAATTATTAATATCAATGTCCTGCTATAAAGAAATATACATCAATTCTATTAACAACAACGTCATGATGACGTTGGATATTATGATTTTATTTCTAACCAGACAGATTTTGTTCAATGTTGTTGAGTTGGGTTGTATTTTGTTTCTTACAGCACATAGTATAGTGATCTTTTATTTAATATGTTTATGGGGTGCTTTGCGAATTTGACGCATCAATTATTTAGAAATTTTACCAGTCACTTGCGAATGCATGGTTAAGTTGTGTTTTTTTTATGTCATTGTGTCTGCCTAGTAGCTATGTGATGGTTATTAATCAAAAATAATATCATGAAATGTAATGCATGTTGTATTTATGTTATTAAACATTTGTTACTCAAATATCACAGTATTGAATAAGTTTTTTAGGTAAATAATATGGAGTAAGGATAAGATTACCTTTCATTCAGTTCATTTCATAAATTAGCAACTTTACTTTAATTACCCATAAAATTTTAATTGCAAAACATAATATTATGACATATCTTTTTACTTCCTTATTCTACGGATATGATATTTTGCATATTATAACGTATGTGATGTTGAGGGTTGGTTTCTCAGCTTCCTTTTCCATTCGGTCCAAGATCCCAGGGCCATCAGACGTCATACTTGCTAACTTGGTCATCCTGCCTTTTTCTAGGTATCAAGGTGCATGAAAACATTACTAACAACACAACCAAATTTAAACACGAGAAAATAAATGCCTAGCTAGCAGGAATGCATGGTCAGTCGTCCACAATTCGTCAGACATTACGTGACTGGCACTGGGATCTTGCTCTAGATCTGTTTAACTTATCTGTCAGATAAAACGACAATGTATAATCGTTTTCGACAAAACTTACTATCTATCAGTGACATTTTAACCAAGCGGTGAAACCGGCCCTGTTATTCGATCAGTTTTTAAGTACCATTCAAATATTTCTTCCCCAGTTCGGCATATACAGGCCGAGCACTATGTCCACCGAGCACGGCGGGGGGCCAGAAAGACGGTTCCGTATACAGTTCAGTGACCAGCCACCCGTCGCCATCCGTGAGATAGAAGTACATGAAACTTTCGCCAAGCAAACCATGTTTGCGCTCATTGGCAACCGTATTGCTAAAATCGTAATGTCCTACCCGCAGTTCTATGATGTTGAATAGATTTAAGTCGTACATTGTTTTTTTTTTGTTTTTTCTATAAAGCACAGTCATACACAAATTTTGTGCGAAATGTAGGTAAGTTTAATTTATTCATATTTATTAATATTTATTACATATAATATGTAGGTACAGGTTCCTCTAATTGATTTAACCATATTATGTTTATAACACGTAAAGGTATATAAATAATGTCCCTAAAATAATTAAAATAAGTAGAAGCAAAAATTATTCGAAATATCTAATAGCGTGTCGAGATTTTCCAATTATGTTCCTCCGGGAATCTATCGCTGTATCTGGCTATTCTTCTTTAGCAGATTTAGAGCTTACCGAGAATATACAAACGGACACGCAGTTTTTCATACCTAAGTATGTTTTGTACATAAATTCCATAGACAAACTAGTAATCTTGTCTGCGTCATTTCACTCGCTTTAAGCGATAAAAGGGACAAAATTCAGCTCAATAAGCTTGAGCGATTTCAGAACTTGTACCTCCTTATTATATACCTTATTATTTTTGGATTGTGTAACGTTTGCGATCTTTGCTTATCGTAACAGGTTGAAATTGTTGGCTCCCAGATATCGCGAGCGTCTCGATACTCATGTTCTTCATTTGTTTTAGGGATTATTATTTGAACACACAAAGCCTTCTTTTGTTAAAAGTAACGTAAATAACCGATTGAGAAATCGAAAGTTGTATCTTCGATGTTATTGAACATAAAACTTTTCTTATTATTCCTCGTTCGTAGTTTAAGCTATAAGGTTATCGAATGATCTACCAATAGTATAATTTTATAATTTCCGTGGCTATACGAAAAGCTACATTTCAATACAGAATTAATACCTACTTAAATGGGTTTTGATGAAAAAAGTATTATATTTTTATGCATTTACTAACTGATACATAGATTATACGTACATAAGATAATGGTTTTTAGAAGCTAATAAAAGTTTAATAATTCACCATACTAGAATAACATGTCAATTTATTTCACTCAGTTAAAGACATAGGTAGGTATACAAAAGTAACAAGGAGGGTAAACTGAAAACAGTACTGAATCCAGTGTGGGAAATCACAGAGTTACATAGTAACTTAGGTCACCTACCGCCATCACTCCTACACTGGAATTTTAGACGTAAGAGTAACTCCTCAGATCTCATTATACATTTAAGATACGAACATTATAATATACTAAATGGATGTTCACACAAATGTAGCAGTGTGCCAAAAAAATATTTTTAAAATATGTAGCTACATACTTCTAAAAAAAAATGTTTGGAACTTATTTTCTGCGATAGCCGAACTTTATAACGAAATATATTATTTTGGTACAATTTCAATATTATTTTCAAGAAACTTTTTTTTTAGAACGTGTGATTCTTTTGTTCAAATAGTTGTTGAGAAAGACATATCTATGATATTTATCTTATATATATCTACCTATAAGCATTTAACGTATTTAGTCTCATACGATCTCAATGTCTATTTAACCAAATTATTATAAGAATACCTAATAGTATATAAGTGCTTTAAAATAACTCCTAACGTTAGATTATTTTAATTGTATTCACTATTAGGTAAACAACTTTTAACTTATGTTATGCTTTAATATTGTATGCGATACAAAAATACGCGTGATTAAATTTAGATAAATATAGATACTATAAGAACTTTACCGCCTGAAATAATGATAACAGAAAGACTGGTTGGGTAATGTGCTATGGTGTTCGGTATTTGATGGGCAAAGTGAAGAGTAAAATTCTAAAAGAATGGTTGTCTGAGCTTTCCTTCTAGAAGAAAAAAGAATAGTTTATATCGTTTATATCTCTCTCTTTCTAACGTGTTATAAAAGACAGATTTGTTTTCGCATTTTTTTGATATTACTTTGCATATTATATTATTTGTTATGGATATTTTTCTAATAAGGATATTTTATACCTTGTTGTTCTCGTAAAAACAAATGTTTTACTGTTAATCTAGATAATACTTTAGTCACTAAGGTATGTTTATGATACATACTTATCTTAACGTGTATGTTATTGGGAAATAAAGAAAAATATGAAGAGAATGTCTCGTGTTTTATTTGATTGGCTTATACTGACATTATGGACAAGAACGAAGGAATACCTTGAATCATTATTGCTACTCATATTATGTTATCTATAATCGTATAATTAAAATTACTTCACTACAAAATTTAAATCTGTAGTACTACCTAGTACGGTCAAACTAAAACTATTTACTAATTTAATAAGACTTCTTAAAGAAGCACTTTTGAATCATGTCATTTTATACAGTTTTAACATTTACAAAATCAAGGGTCAATCATAGGTATTTGAATTTTTTTTGTGTATCTTAGAATAACTATCGGAAATTAAGTGTGAAAACTCACAAATGATCTCATTTGTACGGAAAAAGTTACGTAAAGGATTGACTATTGGAAAAAAGAATGGACTGAGAAGTGTGATGAAAAGGTCATCTTCGTCTTGTGTGATGGTTTGGTACATTAGCTACGTCACTGCCATCATCATCTATTCAGCCGTTTACAAGTGAAAGTATAACAAACATGTATTCTTACAAACTTTCGCATTCGTAATATCAGTGGGATAGTATGTCATAAATTATTTTACTGTTTCATTTACCAAAAATAAGAAGCAATGTTTTTAACCAATTTATTTATATCGATATAATTTTTTTATAATTACAAAGTTTCAAAAACGTATTCTAATGACATCGGTTATAACACTTGGGTATAATATTTTTTACTTACAAGAGAATTATAGTGAGCTTGTTAAAAACCTAAGTAAAATTAACGCTTTACTTTACACCCTACTTAAAATATAAAATAACATAACACTGTGTTCCAGACACATTGTGAATTATATAATAACACGTGAATAACATGATATGTACATTGTATTTTTTTTCGTTTACAAATACCACAAATGAAACGCCATTGTACACCAAACTCGACTTTAAGCGAGATGTAATACGGTATATTTAAAGAATAACTTCTGACTAGGATAGAGACTAGTATTAACGGTAATTTTTTTATTATTTCTCTTCACATAATGCTTATTTAACGACGCAAGTGAGCATCCATAGTATCTGTAGAGAATCCGTTGTTTTTATAATAAAATAAGCATTCATGAAGAGCTTAAGAGGAAACAGTCTTGTTCTTTGCCGAAAAAAAAAAAAATAAATAAAATTGGGAGTGCGATACTAAAGTTGAATTGTTTATTATACATTCTATAGTTCAAACCACCCTTTGTTACATTTAAAAATGTAACAAGAAGTTGTGAACTTTATTTAAAAGACCAAATGTGATTTACATAAATATTTTCTCATTACACATACGTTGTAGGTAGCGTAACCTATTATAACTAGGAAAAATAAAAAAACTGTTTGCTATCATACAGATGTTTTACATTGTACATTCACCATAAATTACCAAGGAAATTACTAGAGAATGTATTCTAAATTCGTCGGCAGGACATTTTTCACCAAAGATAGCACAGACTACAGGTTGGTTTAAACCTAATAACGGTATTTCAAAACCTGAAATCTGAATCCTGAAAAAGGATATAAAGTCACGAAAAAAATGTTTTTATATGAATTTCAACGGTCCGTAGCATTAGGATTTGTATACGAGAATCCTCGGAAGGGCTCTTGGTCCATAGAGCGCAACACTTGCGCCTCGACCGCCGTGAGGCGCGGACGTTCGCCCGTGAACGCCCGGTCAAAGTATTGAGTGTCTAATGGATGTCTCTGTAAAAATATATATTTTGTATCATAATACACGATTATATTTTATAAAGTATAGACTACAGGCCATCAAAAAACTGATAGGTCAATTAAACCACCAGGAGACCTGTTTAAAACGATGGAGGGGCACAAAATACAAATAGCATTCACCACTATGTCGTCTTGTAAGCTGTCCAACTAGGTTAATTTTTTGATGGGGGCCAGTAGTCTATCAAATAATAATTAAATTCACTAATTATGGTAAGCATTAATGTTGAAGTTACGTTTATTTTTTCATAAACCATTCATCTTAAAATTTAAAAATACCCACCACTCGAGGTTTAAATGGCGCTTCAAGTTCGCGTCTCTCCAGTTTGTCCCACTGGATGGGCTTGAAGAAGTCCTGGTCCCGAATGTCTCCATGCATGCATTCCACACCGCCCAGCCGCGTTCGCGCGTCCTTGTCTAATAGCTAGGCGGATATACAGTTTTTTTTATATTATTAACTCAAAATCTTTTTAACCTCTGTATACTCGATTGTAGACTTCAATGCATACTTGATTTAAAGGTGTTTGTATAATAATAAAGGTGTTTGTAACTGAAATAAGAGCACAGGCGAGACTACCCGCAAATCATTAAAATTACTGTGTAAATTAATTATTTGCATTATTTCAGACCTATTTTAGCATAAACTTATCATAAAGAGACAAGGTTTTAAAATTCGTAATTAAATTTTTAATTGATAAATTTAAAAAAGATATTTTCACCAATAACTAACCCGTGTCAGTATGCTAAGACTCTCGGTCGATAAGAAGCGAGGGTAGGAAGGCATTTCATTGCAAATGGACCAAAACAACTCGTCTTCATCGCAGCCGCTGAACGGACTTTGACCGATCAGCATTTCGTATAGTAGAACGCCAAAAGACCACCAGTCCACTGTCTGATTGTATTTTAGGCCTTTTATTATCTGCAATGAAAATTATTAGGTAAAGGCTAAAAAGAAGTCTTTTCATACATTATGCAAAAAGTAACTACGAATGGTCTATACGAGAAATATGACATATAATATCCACCAACCAACAATATATAATGATCCACCTTTTTACTCCACAGATTTGGTAATTGCTCATACTTATGTGATATTTTTTTAATTTATTTAATAGTTATGTTATACATAACTTGTGTTATGATATTCACAATAAAAAAATAATAAAATATTGTTTGATATTGAAATATTTACCTCAGGAGCCATATAATCAGGTGTCCCGCAGAAAGTATCGGCGGTTTTGTCCAAGTATATTTGAAGTTTACACATGCCGAAGTCTGCTATCCGAACATGTCCATCGAAGTCTAATAAAATGTTATCCAATTTCAGATCCCTGGAAGAAAAGGAAAACTCCCTTG
This sequence comes from Zerene cesonia, assembly GCF_012273895.1. Lineage (NCBI taxonomy): Eukaryota > Metazoa > Arthropoda > Insecta > Lepidoptera > Pieridae > Zerene > Zerene cesonia. The sequence goes on from NC_052114.1 coordinate 3,217,775, forward strand.
TTTGGTTTTGTGTTGGTAGTCGTAGGATATATTTATATATTTAACAATTGATTATTTTTAACATTTCGTCTCTAAATAATATTTGAATAGCTTTTCCGTTGTAATTAAAAGTACAAGATCAAAATGACGATATGAGAAAGGCTTTTGAAAAGTTTTCGTGATGATTGAGGGTTTATTTAAATTATTCGGATTTACCTATACACTATTCCTCTTTTGTGTAAGAACTTAAGGCCGGAAACTATTTCAGCTGCGTAGAACCTCGCCCGGGGCTCCGGGAAGCGGCCGCTTTGTTGAATGTGGAACATAAGATCACCACCGTTCAAGTATTCCATTACAAAGAATAAATGGGACTGTAAAAATACAATGTTTGTATTTATAAAGCTATTAGATATAAGGATCATTTAAGCATCTACATTCATACTTTTAATTAAATATTTAAACCCTCTTCTGAATAATATATAGCACAGAATCAGCAGATAATTAAAAAAAGAAAGAAAACTTCAAAAACTTAATTTCATTAATTTTCAAACGTTAAGTTTATATACCTACAACACTTAATAAAAATTCAACAAAAAATGTATCTTTTAAAGATGAAACTTTAGTGCTAATAATAAGTTGGTGTCTGAATCTTACATCAGTCTGAAATGTTGCGAATAAATGGCACAGGTACGGGTGGTTGGTGCCGAGCGCTAGAACCTTCCTCTCTATCAGAGTGCACTCAACATCATCGTCTTCTAAAACCACGTCCTTTTTCAGACACTTCACTGCATAGTAGTACTCCGTTTCCCGTAACTCAGCTAGCATTACCTGGGAAAAATAAAACAATCTAGAATCACATGACCGTTATCACCATCAACCTTTATTTTAATGATAACTTTTTCATATTCCTAGGACGGATCCGCGGAGTGTGGTGGAGTGGGTCATTAAATGTGGCTGAAATTTTTATATGTGTATAATGGATACATACCCGTTCGACATTGGAAAGATCTTTCTCTACGTCACACGTTTTTTTAAATATACGTACAGTTATACTTATTAATAAAAATACATAATGTTATTATGAAAATTCAGTTATAAGTATATAGAGATTTGACCCCCTCGTGAAGGCAAAGCTGAATCCGATTGTCATATTCATCACTGACTTTCCGCCTGCGGCTACGCTTGTGAAGTCAAAGAAAAAACATTATTTTTTCCGACTCAGTTCCCGTTACCATGAGATTTCCGAGATAAACTATCTCCTGTCCTTTTTCGGGTCTCTAACTATATATATCCATACGAAATTTCTTCTAAATTGGTTGAGTTGAGTAGACAGATCGGCATGTAGACAGAGTTAGGCATATGACTTTTTAATAGACGACGTGTAAGTGTAAGAAGTAGTTGTTAGTACGTCCATGTAATGACATGAAGGCTAATAAGCTTTTACTACTCCGACTGCAACGGGCACAGGGGCTTCCTGATAAAGTGCGATTGGACTAAAATATGCTAAGCCATGACGCAACCCTTTAATCCACGTCGTAGTCGGTAGTACAATGATTAATTAATCGTAATTTTACCACGTGGTGCCTGACGTCCAAATGTGTCCCGTGATGTCAAAACCAAGAATAGCCCGAATATATGAAATGGATTGGCGTGACAGCTGACCCGCAGCCGGCTGCAGTGGCAAACTGCCATAAGAGACGCCAGGGTTATGGTCAAAATGAATTACCCTTATTTGCAGAACACAGCACTACATAATGATTATTTATTTGGATGAACCTGATCCAACATTTATTCATGAATCAAAGACTTAGCAAAAATTCAATTGAAATAATAAAACGATTTTAATTCTACAAAAATTAATCCCTTTCATAATTAATACCAATTACAAGGTTATTTCTGAAACAAACGAAAAATTATCTAAATATGAAAATATATCCACGTGAAAATGTAAGCGCTGATAGATCAGATTACAATCACGTAGGATATTAATCAGTCGAGAAATAGTTGCATTAACTTGTAAGAAAGATGCACAGAAAAGGGAGCCCCGTTGAATTTTTCGACAGATTGCAATCTTGCGACTTAGATTATAACGATTTTACATTACGCCACACATATTTATATATTGCTTACTAATTAATGAAAATGTTCCACATGTCCACTCAAAAGTTACACTGAAAGATGCGTTTCTCAGGAGATAAAAACTTGAATTGCTGGATGTTTAATAGGGGCTAGTAGAAGCTTAAATTTAAGTTTATAGTGTCGCAAACCTTATCCTTAGCCGCCAATTGAAAAAAAGGGATTTTTTATGTCATAGATGGCGACTGAGTAACATTTAGACTAATGGAGTTTAAAATAATATACCTACGATGCAATATAGACTATAAAATGTTTCATCATAATATAATTTAATAATGTAGCACGTTCAGTTAAGTTCATCGTACTCTAGCCCAAGAACGATATAAATAATTTGACATTTTGTGACTCGGAAGCGAGCCATCAGATCAGCAGCTTTATTTACGATATTTCTGTTCTCTTTAGCAAGTATCGATGTGAACACTTCGTTTTCATATTATTAATTTCAGTAGACTTTAAATCATATTGACATCGGAGATGTGTAAAACGTGTTTACACCCACTCCATTCTACAAAATTGTAATAAAGCTATTAGAACTATATGCAATGATTTTATGACGTTTTTTTTATTTTCTATTTATATTTTTTTTACGATCCAAGGAAATATTATATCTTTATCCCACTCATAGCCATTTTCCAGAATCAATTACGAGTAAGTATGTATTACTTATAGTCGTGAACCGAGTTGTAGAAGTAAGGTGCGAGTTGCGACATTAATTAAATCAAAATACCGTTTTAGATTCAACTTAAGAATCATTTAGGAATCGTCGTTATATAATTCCGGGATAGAAATGTTATTTAGGTGTGGCTGCTGTGAAATCGGGTTCCAGTGACCCATTTTCAATCTATTTTCGCTACACAGGTAGCTAAGAGGAAAAAATTTTCAAATCACATATTATATTTGTCAAATAATTTGTTTCATATAAAAAACTTCTATAAAATGAATTTATCGAGCACCTAAATTACTAAATAGCCTCGATACTTCCCACCGCCTACCTGTGTGTATATAAAAATGAGCACACCTCATTTAGATTTAGAATTAAAATTCCTATTAGTTATCCTAATTTCTTAATCCTAAGTGATGCTGCAGTCACATATAGCTCCCTCAATCAGCACCTAAACATTCATCGTACTCATTTAACTCAAGTCAACAAGCCGGCTCTATCGTATTTAAAACAGAAATACTATTTTTTCTTGGCAAAAACCCTTGTTTCATTTCTCGTATATATTTTTAGTGACACAAGCTCACATATATTAGCAATTTAATTGTTAGATATTCAGGCAATGTTTTGATAATATTTTAATGTTAGCAGTATCTTTATGAAAGTTCTGGAAATGTCATTTGGTTATGTTTATGTTCGAAGAATACACATGTTTTAATATTAAACATAATATTTTGATGCACAATTTTGAACATTTGTCGCTTGCTAGACACAACACATATCTATACAAATATAGTTACGGATAGATATTATTGTACTTCAAATGTGTTGTGTCCGAACGTGATCTGTGCTGGCACCGGTCTACAAACACGAGCAATTAGGTCAACGCTAAAACAATATATCATATCAATCGATACCTGCACATGTCACGTGAAGAGGTTTAAAAACTCAATGAAGGTTGCAAATGCAGAGCTCCCGAAGGCAACATTCATTTTATATTACGTAATTTCTTTAAAAGGTGCATCTTCTGGCGACAACTCGACAATCGATTTGCGAAGACGAATGAAGAATCGATGTCTAACACAAACAAATAATATTTTAGTCATGAATTTGATTAAACGGAGAGGAAAGATAGCAACGTTGTTTAAAGTTTTAACATTTATATATAGACGTAGGCCTATAGTTTGTGATAACTCCAGTCACATATTACTAAATAGTTACTGCCAGTGCATATAGTGCATATGAAGACCGTACGTATAACTATACGTAGTCTAGTTATACTTGTTTAAAAATATTTTAAACATTGTCGTAAATGTAAATAATTGTGTAGAATATCTGAAAATATTATATTTCATAGTCTTTTTTGTTCAAAAAATCATTAAACATTTGTCATTAAATTTGCCTCACCTTTCCAAAGCTGCCTTTTCCCAACACTTTTATGAATTGAAAGTCATCTATGGTGTACTTCCTAAAGCGTGGTATGCTGCGAGCGGGAGGCGTGAATCTTCCCGTCTTTCTGAATATGCCATATGCCGTCGATTGTTCTGTAAGAAATCATTGAACGAATTAGTTTTGCTATATATTTATGTGTATTAAACATCTTAATAACAAATATACGAAATATACCTAATTTTGCCCGATAAAGGAGAGATCGGGAAAGCTATCAAAGCTACAAAAATTGTATATTACCTGATTACATAAGTCGAAGTTTCGATGCGTTGCGACGATATCTTTATTTTAAAAACGTAAATTTTTAGTGTATGTCTTACAAATTTTACTTCATTCATAGATGAAACAATGTTATTTTATGTCTCTATACGAGAAGGATGCTCTCAATGGGTTTGAAAATTTTACGTCGCTAAATAACCACATAATGACAATTTCACAATGAAGAATCACGCGCTTTGCTAAAAATATTCTCCTCCTACTGAACAATATCAAGGGCATGATACAATAAGAAATTCGATACAGAAATAGATCCGAAATTCTAAATCGAATTAAGGTGTAAATTTAGGTTTTAATTAGGTATCTAATATCTCAACGTTTTCTTCAGATGCGGTGAAAGTTTAAGCTGTAGGTACGTAATCTATTTTAAGACAACCTCTCGAAGAATTTCTACGTGTAACGTAATGTTTAAAATTGAGAAAATTTATTTTCAGAATAATTTTAAATCCGAGATTACTTTAAACATAAAAATGTATACTAAATTGTACAAATTTTTAGAGAGTGTAAGGTCGCTATAAAATATTTAATTTGTGGTAGGTATCGTCTACACACTATTACTAGGCTTAGTTTTCATGATGAAAGTACAGAAATAAGATCCTTCAATACATCACTATAATGTTAAGTTTTGAAAATAAATTAAATTATATTGATGCGGTTGGCACGCTTTACGTGTAGCTTTCAACGACTGAATTATTGCATATGTTTTACGGTCAGTCATAATAATAATAATTATTATTAATATTTACATATACTCTCACAGGTTGTCTCACTGCGGTCATTCAATCAAACTCAATTAAACAGACTTAAATGATGTACATATCTGTTTGTATATATCTGTTCCGTGAAACCGTCAAGATAAAAAAATACTAATTAAGCTTAAGCAACGTTCCTTTGTTAACCTTTGTTAAATGTAACTAAATAGAATGAATGACTGAACCTCCAAAATGTGGTATAGGTATTAGTTACCTGCAGCATTAAAAATTTATTTAAAAGTTGGATTTATTTCACTTAAAATTGTTTGATTTTAGTCTTGATTATTATTATTGTTCTAAGAAAACAAATAATGATTCTGTAATCGCTCCTTGAGATATGCATCAACATGTCACTGATATGTAGATTATATATAAAAATGAATTGCTATTCGTTAGTCTCACCAAAACTCGAGAACGGCTGAACGAATCTATCTTATCTTGGTTTAGAAATGTCCGTGGAGGTCTAGGGAAAGTTTAAAAAGCGAGAACGATGAAGAAAATATGTCAAAACAATATTCTATGGCGTTGTGAAGTTCGCCGGGACATCTAGTAGGTAATAAAGCGCTCGCGTGTTGCGGAAATAAACAATGAGCTTTGGTAAATTTTCATTTCTTTTTACGACGCAGTTCACAGACGTCTTCAGTTTTTCGACGAACTCGGTCGATACGAATGGAAATAAATAATGAGTAATAAATCGATCACAGAACACATTCGCTTTATATCCGAATAAATCTTTCCATAGCGTATTTATAGACATATGTTGCTACTTCGACGAGAATACTTTGAAAATAATTCTATGAGTATATATAAAAATGCCGATCTATGTTACGTGAAACATATTAAAATTGACACACTCACCAAAATATAGAGCCTAAGTTTTACGTGCAACTCTATCTTGTTAGTCTTTTGTTACATTCGCTGGTTGACGATTTATCTACGAATACTATGTAAATGGTACGAATATACCAATTATAAAGTATTATTAATAGGTCGAGTACCACTAACATCGAGGACGGTCCTAGGTGCAAAGCTGTACTATAATCCATATTCAAAAAGACATTAAATAAATCATGTTTACATTTACTGGGCTTACACATTTATGACTGCAAGAAGCAAAACCAAAGATACTTCAAAGAAAGATAAAATATTATTATTGCAACCGAGATGGAGAACCGTCGTTGCGTCATGCCTCACATCCAGAACATTTCACGAGAGCTAATAAACTGTAGCCAACACAAAAGATGTTTGACCGGGTCATCTTAATGTAGGTACATCAGGAAACAATTTCGCGCATACATTTATTTACTTCTCAGAACGGTATACTCTGTATTTTTCTGTATTTATTAAGTGTGAATTTCAGATTGAAAAGTGTACTTACAAGCGACTCCGATTTAGGTTTAAAAAAAACTTGTTTAATTTAGCCAGTGTAATTAAGTAAAAACGTACTCGTTTTCTTTTCTACTGTAGTAATGTTAGTTGTGAGAAAACGAACTCTTTTTAGTAATTATTTTTGAGGCGAAACTTCTTTAGAATCGTTGTGATTTTAAACCTGATGCAACGGAGAAAACGACAGATAAGAGACACAAATACAAAAATGTGTAGAATGAAACCGGCAAAGAATGAGACAGAAATATACATACTATTTTATATTTTATATATATTCATCTCATTCTTTTCTCGATTTACTGAAGTTTCACTACTATTGTGTGTGAATCGCACACACACCTTTGTTTTTACTTCATTTCATAATGAGTGTTTACTTTCTACAATTTTCGGAAAATAATCAGTTAACTAGCAGAGGCGGTTCAGTGGGTGCATTCACACACTTTTAAGAAAGGCTCACTTTTAAAAAAGGCTGGCTTTAATTCTAATAAGAAGCCCGTGCCTCTGCAGTTGGTACATATAATATGGTATCGTCTTAAGAGGTATTCAAAAAGAGAGAAAGATATTTTGTAATATACTCATTCCATTTGTTTTCGCAAATTTTTTCCAATTGAAATGCATAAAACTTTATTAAATTAGAAAATAGAAAGTATTAGACCCTATCTGGGAAATAAATAAATTGAGTAGCTTTAGCATAATTACGTCACAAACGTATGTATTAGCACAATATCGTAAGTTTTATTCTTTACAAATAACTTCAATAAATATAGCAAATTGAATTTTTCTTATTGAATTGCGGACAGCCAGCCTAACCAGGCCATGATTAGCAGCTTTGGAGAAAGACCTAAAGCGCTTCGAGTATTATTTATAGATGCTTCAAAATACTATTCGCTTTTTGCCAATCGTGTCAAGAAGCATACATTTATTACGCACTAAGAGTTTATTTTGAAATAGAATTCAGAAGCTTTTGTAAACCGAAATAAAATATTACGTATAAGCTAATTATATAATCAAAGAAAAGACAACAGAGCTAAGAAATATAACTCACCTTAGAGAATGTTCGTCAGCGCAGCATTAAGTGTCGATTAATATTGGATATCATAAGTGCAAATCTAATGACGACTGTGCAGTTAGTAGCGCCATAAGCATAACATTCATGGATATGTTAGAATATTGCAATTTAAAGAATCAGAAAGAAGAAGATAATTTCAATTTCAAGTATGCTTAAAATAGCTCACCGAGCTCTTGTTGGACGATGTCGTGGTTATTAGTTTGTACTGCATTTGTGGACGTGCTGGGGTGGTCCGCACCTGTACATAGTTTCGGTAAAAACGACAGCTTGCGTTCAATCGGTACAAAATTTAGATATTTTTAAAAGGATATAATATGCCTATGATTAAGATTTTATTTTCGAAAATGAGAAAACACATCTGTTTTTATTGTCTTTCTATTCATTCACCGATTTTTTATTTTGAATTAATTTACATTCTATATGTTATTTTTTATGACATAAAATAAATAACGGTTTTATAGCAAACTATTTGGATGATAAAAATACGCTACGTTTGACGTCTGGCCAAAAATAACGTCATATCAGTTCTGGATGGGTAGAAAACTTTTCGATTGAATGGAAAAAGAATTTAAAAATTCTACTGTAATATGTTGTGTTGATATATAGATAATTAAAACAGGAATAAGTAATAAGCAGTAAGTTAAGAAGTAGAAAAGATACTTTTATAAATTCCTTCACTCTTTTGTACTTAAAAAATAACAAAACTTAATTATAATTTTGTACTTTAAGCTTAATTTAATCTAATGCTTAAAATTAAAAATGTGCCGTGTATTGAAAATTATTCTACCAGCCACATTGATGTAAGACGTTACATAAGCCTTTTGGTAAGATCGTCGACCCCTTAATATATGCCATTATTATTCCTTTACATTCTAATTGTTTGTTAATTACCACATCTATCGGTGGTAATAATTGTACAGGTGAGCAAATGATTGGCTTGAATCCAGAATCTGGTTTCGTGTACACCCACGCCAGCTAACATTTAACAACAAAAACAAATGTACATTACAAGAGGAAATGTAACGCTTAATATGTGCTAAATCCAAATACCCAATTAAACTTATTTATCAAATAATACAAACCCACCTCGTTTTGATGCCGTCCGCGATGCCAAAGCCTCTACTAAGAGGCGCTGATTGACTCCGCACAAATTCGCCGTCAATTTTTCACATTTTCGATGACAATTTACATCGCAGTCTATAACAAAGGGTTAACTTTGCTACCACGGGAAACGCGTAACCATTTGCTACGACAGAGCTTCGATGCCAGGCCATGCATAAGCAATCGTGCATTTAGGCGATTTGTGTTGCGAATTTATTTACATTTTATGGTCTGAAATTCTACGAGTTCGAGTCAGTTTAAATTTGTGATAAAATAAGAATCGAAAAGTATATTTCTTTACCTTTTCTAGCATAACTGAATCCGGATGGAGACGTAGGTGCTGATGAATCGAATCCTGAATCGTTTGAACCAGTCGAAGTTCTACCGTCAGCGTTATTTTCACACTCATAAAAGTCAGTCGAACTTTCGCTTGACTCGTCTTCATCTTCATCAGAGGAATCTTCGGTAGATGACGTTTCTGAGGAACTACTCGACCGAATAACTGGAGGAGGTTTCTTTTGAAGCGGTCGCGGCGTCGCTATAAGCGGCTTTGGAGCAGGTACGTCTTTAACAGGCTTTCGATTAGCTAAAAGTAAGTTAATACCGCCATTTTGAATAGGTTTTTTAACACTTTCACGTTTATTTTCTTTCTCTTTTTCTATTTCAGTCTTAATATCATCAGGTTTCTTTTTTTGTGACAATCTAAATTCAGGGTTAATGTGTGGAATGTCTTCTTTTTTTGTAGTGCTATTTGACAAATCTTTATCTGTATGTTTACTGCTAATACTTTCACTTCCTTCTGTTTGCAGTATTGCTGGTTTTTCAGGAGAATTTTTCCCGAATGGAAGTAAATCAACTTCATTTGTTTTATGTTCGTTTGTTAAATTGATTTCATTTGTACTGTTTTCAGTGTATGTATTTATTACATCACTTGTATTTGGTTGAGAATGTAAGATGTTTAGGGGTGTTTCATTATCTTTTTCACTTTTATATTTTATGATACTATCAAATCCCATAGAAGGTAACTCATTTGTATGTAAATTCACCTCTTTTTGTAATACAGGATCAGCCTCATCACCTTTTGAGGTCAAATTGTCATTTATATTTGAAGCCACTACATCTGGTAAGTTTTGTGGTTCTATCTTATGAGCTTCAGTAATTTCTTGTGCTGTATTCGAACTAGTTTGTACTTTTTGATCATATTTCGTATCTTCTTTTGGGACCTCTTCATTTTTAATATTCGTTTCTACTTTTGGTTCCAGGGTAGATTTGATAAAATCAGAATTAACTATAAGATCTTTTGCCTTTTTCCCATTTTCCTTAGCAGAATCGGTTTTTCCAGCCTTAACGATTAATGTCTCGCTTTTATTTATATTGGGTATTGTTGGTGCCGATGTTGATTTAGGTAAAACTTTTTCAATTTTTGGTATTGACTTGATTTTTGCCTCTTTCTTTTTAATATCATTGTTATCATTTTCTCCTTTATTTGATACAACTGAAATAATTTTTTCAGGGCTATTTTTAGATTTTTTAACATATTTTATTTTTTTGTTCTCATTTTCTGGAATAGCACCATTGTTTTGTACTATTTCCGAAGGTTTATTTATGCTTGATACGGATTCAATAATTTTATCATCAATATTTTTTAAGTCTCGGTCCTGTATTTCAACCTCATTTGTTTTTAAATTATTCTCTATGTCATCATTTGCTAATGCTGAAGTTGCATTTGGTTTATTCGATATTATTTGTTTTTCATCAGTTTTTGCCATATTACTAATTTCACTAACCTTGATATCAGAATTTTCTTCAATGGTCTGTACTTGCTGATCTTTTCTCATATTGAGTGTTATACTTTCTTGTTGCTTTAAAAATTCTTGCTCTTCATTTTTACTTAAAATATTTAGTTGGTTGTCGCTCTGACTGGATCTAATATTATCACACATTCCTGTTAATTCACTTTTATTGTCTTCAGGGAACCAACAAAATGATCGCTTCTTTTCTTCTTTTTCTTTTTCCAAATCCTTTTTTCTGTTAGTTAAATAAACAGTTTCTCGTTTACCAATTTTATCCCAAAAATTACCATCTTCTGGCTCCGGTGAAGCTACATTATCAGACGTCACGTTTTTCTGGTCGGATTTCAATTTTATTTTTACACTTTTGCGATGCCCTGTTTCAACTGCATTTAAAGTAGCTTTGTTTGGTTTGATAGTGACATTAACGTCTTCTATCACAGCACTAAATATAATATCTTTCTTTTTTACTATCGGCTTTTCTTCTACCGTAACATTTTCAACAACAAACTTTAAAGGACTCGACGGTGGTGAAATTTCCACACTTGATGTAATTTTTTGTTTCAATTTTGTTTTTTTGTTTCTATTTGAAGTTAAAGACTTGATCTCGTCGCTTTTTATAGCGTTTTCGGCAATGGGAGGAGGAGGCAATGGGAGCATTTCCGATATACAGTCCAATGTGCGAATATTTTCACCAGATGTCGACTTTCTTAAACTCTTTCTTTTTGAACTACGTTTAGATACTAAAGAATGGTCTGATTTAGTGGTTGTGAGTGGGTTTGGTTGATTGATAAGTTTTCTCTTTTTATTATCAATTTCCTTGTTTTTCTTTGCTTCAATTTTTTCGTTACCAATTTTACTTAAATCTAAAGTTGCAGTACTTAAATTCTCTCTCCTTATTAAAGAATCCAATAGTGTAGCTTGCTCAGCTAATAATTCCATAGAACAACGTCTACCCATTTTCGTATTATCGATTGTAGTGGCGTTTGCACTAATTGGTACTGAAACTTGTTCAATATTATTAGTTATCTGATCATTAACTATTTGAGGTTTGTCTTTTAAGATATCCAATGCATTATTATCTACGTCAATATCATCTTTATCTTTAAGTGTAAATTTTTCAACAAGCTTCTCTCCAATTGTTTTCTTTTCTTTTTTATTTTTAAAGGCTAAATCATCAGCTAACCTTTCTCGCCATTTCAATGGCTCAAGTTTATCTTTATCTAGTGTTATGTCTGAAGAGTTCACAACAGATGAAGATTCAATAGGTTTTCGAGGAGAATCTCTATCTTTTCTCTTTATTGTATGTAATCTTACGACAGGGCGGTCACGCTTTATTGTTGATCTTTGTGGAGGAGTGCCTGGAGAAGTATCAACACCTGTGTTGGGCTTATCAGCGACGTTAGATGACGATTCTTTATCAGTATTTATTGAAGTGCTGGGCCGTTGTGATTCCGTGGATATACCAGCACTCCTAGCTTTATTGCAATATTTTTCGCGTGAAACATCAATATCCGCAGTATTTATATTGATAGGTCTAGAAGTATAATTGGGTATATAAGCTCTACTTGTGAAGGGAGTCCTTCTAGGACTATTTATTCTAACCGGACTCGATGTTCCTTTTTCTGAGATTGTACTTAATATAGGCGAATATGTCCTACCACTTCCTAATAAATAACGCGAAGACAGAGTTCTCGTATATGGAGTTAGTGAAGAATGGTTTGTGTAATTCCCACCAGAGTTTAAGTATGATGCACTGTACGACGTTCCATACGGCGATCCGCTATAACCGTAGGAAGAACTACTATATGACGGAGTACCACTGTAATACATGTTTGTGATGTGTTCCGAAAAGAGCGGCATTTTATCGCGGGATAGCCGAGCGCGCGGGCTCGGTAATTCGGCTCGAGCGCGCGACGCAGACTGGCGCGGGACAGTTCTCGGCGCGACGCCTGCGCATCAGGTGCGATCCGCCCGCCCACCCAACAATACCGCGGCACGGCCCAGGTGATTGACGGATGACGTTTTCATGACAATAATAGAATTTTTACGAAAATAATATGTATGTACTTCAATTTCTTGGTACATTGTTTGTGTGATTCATGATGTCTTATTTTTAAAAAGGTTTTATCTAGATAACTAATTGGCTAACGATTTTATTATAAAATAAGGTAAATAACCAAAATATTCATTTGGCTGTGATGCTTACTCTAACACATTTTTCTTTTATGATTTATTTATTATTTTATGAATTATGGCACTAAAAGTGACGTAGTCGGTAGCAATGTCGTTGCATTTGTATAAAACCTAAACTTACCTCAAACAAAACGACTATCGGCAAATAACCTTACTCAAAATACATACATACACAATATGTTACCTAGTGCGATGGAAATGGCTTTTTCAATTTATTGAGTTAATGCACACATAATTTTGTTGCTACCGTTTCATTTTTGTATTGCAAGTTTTATATTATAAAATATTTTATATAAAATTTGAGACGTTTCTATATTTATTGTAAATAGGGTAACTTCCACAACCATATTTCATTAGGTATTTTTTCATGATTGCATGCAGATTTTCAACCTAAAGATCTCTAAATGTATTTTAATTACTAATTATTATTGAAATTGAATACACACACACACACAAATGCACACGAATACAGATAAAATAATATATTAGTGAGGTAAGAACATAGTAACAATATATGATATATATATAGAAAATATTAAGTATAAAAGTAATATGATATTCAATAATATACCGTAGTAATTATTAATTAATGTATATAATGTAATATGGTCAAGGCTAAAGCAATGCAAAACATAAGCAAGTAAAAATAAGATTATACATTCTTTTAGTTTATGTTTACCGTACTCGTAGATTAAATAAAACAAAACGATGGAGATATAGTTACATTTTATAATGATAAATTCAAATGGAAAATCTGTATGAACAGCTTAACTAAGTTTTATTAAACTATTGATGTTTGCAAATTAAACAAAGTCAATAATAAAAAGATGTGGAAGGAGTTTTCTTATACATCAAGAAGGACGTCTGTGGCAATCAGATATATCAACTTATAAGCGTCAAAATCAAATTATATAATGGCCTCCCTTGGTTAATAATAAATTTGAATTGATATGAACATTTCATTTACTATTCTCATTATACTGTGGCAGCACAGGGTCCATGTTCATTAAAATAAATACATTGCACTTTCTTGCAAACTATGGCCGCAAAGTCCCGGGCATACTTTTTGAATATATTAAATTACATGAAATGATATTATCCACAATTTATTTGATACTAGATTTTGCCCGCGGTTTCACACTCGTTACATTCGGAGTACTTTAATAGATGAATATATTATACATAAAAACATTCCTCTTGAATCGATCTATGTATTAAAAAAACTGCATCAAAATCCGTTGCGTAGTTTTAAAGATTTAAGCGTACATAGAGACATAAGGACAGATAAAGTGACTTTGTTTTATACTATGTTATTATAGTGATTAGATATTGGGGTTAGTTTTTTTCGGCTTTCCAACTTCCAATTATTCAGAAATTTAACGTTGAATGTATTATATGCACGATTTTTAATTCGGTATTCTATATCAGCGCGTCAATATCCATATGTGCCGAAATTCAGATCAATGGGAGATATCGCTTAAACGGAAGCTAGCCTAAAATCCCGAACCCCATTTTTTCCTATTCTTTGATAACTTTTCTAAAACTTTTTACTTATGTATCATAAAAATAAGAAAGAATTACCTTCGCATTTAAGTCCTTGCTTAAAAAAACCATAAAGTAATGCACCACAGTGATCGCAGAAAGTAGGCGACATAAACTGATGGGGGCGAAATCTGTGCGGGACGTCCACTTTAAATCTTTCTCTCAGGTACTGAAACAAAGATCTTTATAAGTATTTAAACATTAGAAAATTTGTTGAATAAAATGATTCATTTCTTTATAAAGAATACTATTGTTGCTATATATAAAAGAACAAATAAATAAATGCTTATTAAAGTTGTAATAGCGAAGCAATCATACTCATACTAGATATTTATGTTACCTACGTATGAATAACTCGTATTGTTCAATTAATTTATATATTAATTGCACGTTACGATATTTTGTACAGCGACTAAGTTACACAATGTTCATCATAAATGGTTGGTCATTCTTTCTCATGGTTAGTCATTCTTTATATGTATAATAATTATTTAAAAAAAATTTCACAACCCGATCCGCCCAGTTGTTTAGGGCTTTATGCAGAATGCTTGAATTTTTGAAATTATGCAATTGTTGAATTTAATTTTCATAGTTCTAACAACCTACTTTCATATTTTTAACTTAACACCCAAAACTGACTTTAAATGATTTTCATGAAATTAAACGAGATATCAAAGAAGTTTTGTTCTGTAAATTGTATTTAATTTAGGTTAGAAGTTACATACGCACATACAGCACCTACATACGTATACGTATATAATTTTTGTTCAGTAATAACTAATTACTAAATATTCCTATGGCTTGCATTGCAAATAATGTACTTAATGATGATGACGTAGTTTAAACATTTTCTTTTTTTTATAAGTGGCTACTCACACCATTTACAAGAAAATCATATCTCTCTGATTTAAGACCTATTATTTTGCTATTTTTTAATCTTCGTTTTTTTATATTTCATAGTTAATTTTTTTTTTCAATATGGAGGTTCTTTGTAAAGTCCTACACATTTTACAACATCTGCGTGTGCAGTCACTTGAATATTTGTATAGGATATATGTTGTTAGGTGCTTGGCAATAATTTCTATTATTAATATAGCTACGTGTGTGACGGGCTTAGAGATTTTTAGTTTTTCTATACTAATTACCTAAGTAAAAATAATTTACGTAGCCTATACCGTAACAAAAAGAATATTACTCTTACAAAATTACGTAGGTATGCCTTAAAATTCATGCTGTAGCCCATTTTTAACTTTAGATAAATCAACTGAATTTTATCAATTCGATTTAGAAACAAAAATGCGTGACAAACAGATTTAGTACTCTATAACTAATTTAATATTTATACAATTATTAGTATGTATGGATTACTAGACATCAATTAAACAACAACAATATATCCAATTAACCCAGTACTCATTTCAATCCATTTACAGTTATTGTATTTACTACATCTTTATTTATATAATACATAGATTTATACTTTAAACATAACTACAAACACTCATAAAATTTCTTATTTTCGAATACTTTTAATCCATTTCATATAGATATAAAAAATATACCACAGTAGCGTCAGAATGTGCGGACGACCCGGGACATTTGCCGAGCAGTTTATCATGGCACCGCTTATGCACAGCTGTCTGGCAGACCACGCACCGGTAGCCCTGCTTGCCGAAACCCCACAAGAACTCCTTGCAAAATGCGCAGAACGTCGGCTGTCTGAAAAACTTCGCGACGAAACGATGTCCGCGAACTTCGTGAATCCTGCAAAGATAGATAAAAACATATATGAGTATAATTTCGATTAATAAGCTTAACATTTAGATATACTAATTAATATTGCCCGAAAAATCCGTAACGATATTCTGCAGAAGGAAAATATATCAAGATTGACTCAAAATACGAATGTTGAAAAAAATATAATAAATCTGACGCACGGGAGATTATTTGTTGAACCTGTCTATACTTATATGTTCTATAGTATGTGAATGGAAACCATGGAATAATCGTAAACACGAGCAATAAATACGTATATAACATTTTATGTCTATGAAAGCTTTGGTTTCGCTTCATAATCCGAATGTTCTCAGTTCTGTTCGAAGGAATTATTTTAACTCATGCTTTTATTGGTGCAGCGCTAAATACGTGAAATACATATAGGTATGTTAATCTGAAAACTCAACTCAAATTAGAATTTACAAGGTAACTGCAAGCATGCGATTTTAAAGTTTGCTAGTATTAAAATTATTACGTTTCTTTGCCCTTTGAGAAAATTAATAGATTCGCTTCTGATTCTGATGGGCTTATAAAACAATTTGTTTCAATTGCTACTTAGACAACAAATTAAAAGAGAGTAAAGGCCTACTTTAGTCATTCAAAATACAACGACCATTGATATAATTTATGCACCTAAAGCTTTAGGAGTCAGGCAAATTCTGTTTGTTCCAAGGCAAAAGAATTTAATCTATCTATAAATGCCTTGAACTCTTAAGGCACACTTCAGTGTTTTTGAGTAATCTAATACAGAGTGGGCCAAGAATTAGTAAACATTTAAATCTTAAGCTAATGCCGAGCGGACCTCGAGGAGAGGTCCCACGGTCTCAACAGACAGGAAAGTATACAGAATTAGTAATCATGTCGACATTGATAAAACAAATAAACTTTGTCAACTAAAAGAAAAAAATAAAGGAACAGACGTTAGGAATCTCGCGGTCTTTTTGCGACATATACAAAACTTCGGTCGTGCTTAGAAGAATGCAAAAAATCGAAACGATTCAGGTGATCTAATTTGAAAACTAATTTTCAACTACTTAGTTTTCTTCTAAAAAACTGGTTTTTTTAATATTTTTTATATATAAAATTCTCGTGTCACAGTTTTCGTTGCCATACTCCTCCGAAACGGCTTGACCGATCCCTCTGAAATTTGGTAAGCATATTGGGTAGGTCTGAGAATCGGCTAAAATCTATTTTTCATACCACTAAACGATAAGAGTAAGGCAGAACAGCGTTTGCCGGGTGCAGCTAGTTTCAAATATTTTTTTAACCGATTTTTTCATAAGTTCACTCGTTCATCGCCCATCTTGTATTGTTAATGTCTATAATAAAAAATTAACGTACTTATGATGTTTTATAGCGCCGCGTCGCTGCGTGATGCGTTTGCCGCGGGAGCAGCGCACATCTCCGCTGCCGACTTCGCCAAGCCTCGCGCGGTTCCGGCCACCCGACGCCCACTGAAAAAACAAGCAAACACGCTTTATTGAAAGCTTTTAGATTTTAACCATAATAGATATAAATAAATGAATATTAAACCTAATTTATATTGGCCATATAGCGCATTAACTGTCCGCATTCCCTTCCCGCATATGTAAATTTAATAATCATAAGTTCAGGCTTTTTAAAGGTAAAACTGTATAACCTAACACACATCATCACTTGTCTAAATCTTTTCTACGAATTGTGTTTTTTTTTTCTTTTATTTTTACCATCGAAGTCCAAAATGTTTTCAATTCATCTAAGAGCAGAACATATAGTAATGTTACTTGTATTTTTTTAATGTTACAAATCTTTCCCAGTTTTGTAATTTTCTGAATATTTTTAGTTGCTATTAATATATGCCATTATTTTGGAAAATACTCAAATCATTTCAGAGAATAAGAACAAAGAAAGAAAAAAAAAGAAGGTTCAAATTCTTCCAGCCATCCTCTCAAACGACTTCTTAAGCATATATTTAACTGGTAAATGTATGTATAGAAAAAAAACATAATATAAAACATAACAAATTGAAAGCATCTTTTAAACATGTTCTTTTGGGATTTTGCAAGTTCTTATTTCGGAGTGAAATTATGGACCAACAATTGTCTGGATAAATACGTGATGAGCTGTCGTGTATGTGACAAAGTAGTTTATTATGATGATATTTGAGATACAATAAAATTAAAAAAAAAATATATATGTTGGAGACCTAAACATGCACAAACGTCACACTTAAATAAAACGTTAAAACGCATCATTACAATCATGCTTGCTTGCACTTGCCCGGGCGCTTGCATGAACAAACAGATAAGAAAATCTTTATTATTAGTAAACATACCCGAAACAAAAACGACATCAATGAGGCTCCCAAATATCTTGACACATCGCCAATCGAACTAGGGTGCCGTAAGACGATGCTGTAGTGTGTAGTTTACACCATGTTTGTTGTTAATTTTTTGCTTATATCGCCCTGTGGCTAAAGGTACTAAAGCGGACAATGTGCTGCTGTAAAACCGCAAGTTCGTACCGTTCAAGGTCTTTTTTGAAAATTTTTTGGCATGTTTCCGATCGTGAAAACGATTTTCTTGGACAACATAGAGCCAATATCGGCGTATGTCTGTGTCATTGCTCGAACTCGTCTCATTAGAAAGATTGGCAATAAGATTCATCAGCAATAATTAAGTCATTCATGAATAAAACTCCTAGTATTTCTATAGGTATCATGTGTAAAAAATTTTTAAACATTTTTTCTACTACGTACTTTTCTGCTTATTGATAATAGTTCTGTTATGTTAAAATACAGTGGCAGATTTACTAAAAGTCTGAGTAGGCAGTAGCTATAGTATTAAATTGTCAGTAGTATTGAAGTAACTATAGAAAGAAACTATATTAGCTAGTTAGATTAGGAATCTACTATGTATGATTGTCATTCAATTGATCGTGTCGGTATCACCAATGTATGGGAGAGATTCCTTTGTGCGCATAGTCGTCATAGTTATAGTCAGGAGTGTGTACTGGATGTTGTATATAAATTTATGTGTAAACATAAACAAGTGTTTAGGCTATAATCCAATTTCAACCAGGTTGGGCGAATGCGGGTTGGCAGATTGGCAGATAGTACCAAATAATTTGAATAACTAGCAAATTGCAAAGTTTGGTAAAGGAGTCAAAACTTCAGTAGGTTGCGGCATTTGTGTAATTCTATTGATCGACACTGTACACACTTACCATCAATATTTATTTATCGTACTAACAGTAGATTTAAGATAATTATAAAAGTGCAAGATTACCTGGGGTCTCATATATCTTTAAATAATATGTATACGTAATACTACCTAAACCATTTTCAATTTGAACTTTAAGCAGAGTCAATTTAAATAGTACCCACTCTTAGTCTTCGTCTTCTTTCATGAAACATCTGAATGCGTTTTAAAAAGCTTAGGTGCATGTCATGGTGCACGGATGAATAAAAAACAATGTTTTTTATAGATATCTTATTTTCATATAGAACACATTCGTTTTATTGTATTATAAGGCACAGAGGCACATAAAAAGGCGTGCAAACATATATGAGTTAACACGCCTTCATTGTGATACAAAAGCCAATAATCGTAAAAACTTTTGCAAACATTATCTATATTAGGCTCTTAAAGGAGCGGACTGCCATTCCTCTGAGTTAGCATATATTATTTATACATATATATACACATATATTCTTCGCGGATTGAAATACCAACGAGTGCCCTTTATACAACCAATTTACCCTTGTAATCTGTAGCCTCTCAAACTATACCAGTTTTTCTTCGAATGTACCCCAAATAACAAAAAATAAACCAAGCATGAAAACAGTCAATAACGTTGACATAGGTGTTTTATAACCATGCCACATTTTCTTTATTAACCATTCCATTAATATATTTAATGAAATATATTTTACATAAAAGGCATTAAAAACGGTTTTTTTAAATAATGAAAAGTCTCTCAAGAGTTTCCATACTGCTGTTACTGCATACCAATGATACCAAAGTATTTTTACGTGCTTTTCCGAACATGGTTTGCATGATTTGTACAAAACAAGAAATAAAAATGCTTCCACATCGTGTGTAAAACATCAAACGATTAAGGCGTGCTCGGTTAGTGCTCTCTATTTATATCCATGCATTTACTCGATACTACGCCACTCAACCTTCGTTCTTATTTGAACGTTTTACATTTCACCAGATTTAATCTGTTGAGTATCAATGATGGAGTATTAAGATATGATATTACATACATATACATATACTTTTCCTTGCAATATATTTAAAAAAAATCTCTTTCTTATGTCATAGCGGGCAACTGATCTGGTGGTTTGCCTGATGGTAAGCGATCACCACCACACATGAACATTCGCAAAAGTACCTCTGCGAATGCGCTGCCAGCTTTTATGGGGTAAGGGAAAAGGAAAGGATTGACAACTGGAAAGAAGGAATGGACTAGGACGGGAAAAGGAAACGGGCCTCCGGCTCCCCACAAACACAGTACGAAACACAGTGGCATGCCACGCCGGTTTTCTGTGGGGGTGTGTTACTTTCCCGGTGCGAGCTGGCCCAATTCGTGCCGAAGCCCGACTTCCACAATAATGGTTGGTTTTGTTTCGTTCATGTTTGTTATGGGAATATTCCGTGGTATATCTTTGATGTGCCTCTTACATTTTATATCGTAATAGCAAAGAAACACGTCGCTGTTTAATTCTATTTTTTAAAAGCTGTTGCTTTATTTCCCTTTTTCTAGCTACTTTATTTTTTTCCTTGTAATACTTTATTGTATTTTGGCATATTAAATTGGCTGTTTTTCTAAAACAAAGTGTATGTAGTAGGCACTGTTCGTCACTGTAAAATGAGCTGTCTACTTTTGAAATACCAGTTAAAATCGGTCAATGCGTTTCAGAAATTCAGTGTCCGGAACAGGTCAATACAGTAGGTAGACAAAAAGACCAGTTGAAAGATATAAATTTCCTAGACAGGTTGCAAATGCAATTATCGTTTAATCTGTACTGCTGATATAAACATTTGTTTTTTTTTTTTTATTCAAAACCAGAAATTACCACATGACCAATAAAAATGTTAATACTATCTTATCATAATAAGTAGGTACTTAAAATTTAAGTTTCGTATGAAACTAAATTTATTTATCATACAAGGTTCGGTAAGATTTGTTTAGTTACAAATTACAACGTCCGACAGGGCTATGATAAAATTGAATGTGTTTATAATAATTTCACAGAAACTTTAACGAGCAAATAAACAAACCTAGAGACTATCTTGATCTAATGTTAAGTTTTAGATTTACTCTCTCATAGTCACTCTCTATGTGTGGTAAAATCTTTAATATTTATATTTGCGAGTAATATAATAAATCATTTTTTCTTATTTTATCGTATTTTTATAAACAATTGATTTTATTTTATAGCAATACCTATCTCTTTTAAAATATATACATCTGAAAAAAATTTGCATTGTCATTAATTTTTCAAAGTCTGCAATCTTTACAGCTTTGGAATTGCATGGGATTTACTGAATATATTAAACCCATAAATTACCTTTACCTTTTTGTAAATGGCATTAAATGAATATTAGAAGACCTTAAGTCAACCATAAAAAACATATTGAAATTCAGGAATGTATCTAACTATGTAACCCAGAACTACATAATATAATAGTTATTATGTTAATAAGCTTGTGACAGGAGCAATGACGTATATAAAATACAAACTTAAAATCTTTAATGTTCGCAATTTTCTTTAACGGGAACTCAATGACTAATAAACATTCCTATTAAATAAATAGCACGCGGAAAACCGGATATCGGATCAATACGTTCATTGTTGAAAACAACAGTAATTGAACATCTGCAATCTATTTATATTGACCTGAGTTTAGGAATTACTATTTGATATCGGGACGTTTGTCGTTACGTTAGTCGACTATTCAAAAGTATAGGCATAATATACAATCTAGGCAACAGAATCGCTTAAAACTTAAAACTGTGTTACTAAATGTAAAACACTTAGGTATAGGTTGTTTCATAGCGGAAGGTCGCTTTCAGATTTTTGTTTATTTACGTCGTGTATTTGTAAACGGAATTATATTTTTCTACGGTAGGTATTGCTTCTTGGCAAATCAAATATTTAGAACAGGCAGGTGAGCAAGTTTTTATTCAGAGATACTTCGTAGCAAAACAAGACTCTGCACTTACATTGTCCGCATTGAGCCGCTGGTAGGCGGGAGGGCGAGCGCGAGGCGGCGCGGGCGAGGTGCGGCGGCGCGCACCCCCGCCCGTGAATATCATCGGCGGCCGCGCATGCCGCCGCTGTCAACGTCGCACACGCACTACGAACGAACCGCGTCCGCACACCGCGCTCCTCTCGCAAACGCGTATTTATAAACGAAATTCCTAGCGCGCTATTCACGGCCGGATACAACTTTTTACACGACTTTCAGCACTTACGACGTACGAAACACTGAAGGGGCAAGCTCCTGGATTGTCTGCGGATTCCGTGACTCAACCATGCTCGCCCTCCAAAAGTTTCATACAAATTCACAAAAATAAATTCAAACTGAAGACGAATAAACGATAGAATTTATTTTTAGTTGAATACGATGATTATTGCATTAAAATTGCCGACAATAGACGACGGAACATCGGGAAAGTGTTTTTAAAAAGCTCGCACGACTTATTGCGGCGAGAAAACATCAAAGACGCGTATATTAAAAATTAGACGACGCGCTTTTACATTTATGTTCTATTTTTAGACTGCCAAACCGTTTTCAATTCTAATCGCTTTAATTGGTGGATATATCCTCATTTTTAAGAAATTGAAAATAACGAGAGATCTAAATAGGCATATCATTTAATATAACTTAAATGAATGCAGGTATAATTTATTTAACCAGAAGGTATCTCAATCAACAAATAAAATTAATCTAGTAGGTACGAATACGAAATATAGCCCAACGAACTTGCCGATTAAAATAAGGTTATAGGACAGTAAGTACATAACAGTCATGTCGTATAACTACTGTTTGTAAGGATTATCTTATTATGTATATTTATATATTTATTCATCAAATTGATGTCACTTAATAATATGCGTAATTAAAGCAACCTTGTTTTTCATAACGAAAATGATTATCAAACCTGGCATTATCCCAGAATCCGTTTACACAAACATTTAAAATTATTATTGCATATAAAATGCTAGAATGATAGCGATTAAACACAAAATAAACTTGAAGTGATACATTATTAAAAAAGTTAAGTAAGCATTTTGCATTTTAGTCCTTATTAGCAATTATGTTGTAAACAATTACCTACAGTATTTCCAAGATTAATATGTATATTTAAAATAATGGTGACGAATTACGAGCAGTCTGGTTCTTCCTTAGCCTGGGAGCCCTGTTGATCATTGATACGGCTGATAGGTCGGCAGCTCTAAGCTAGCCCCTGTTGTAGCCTCTAATTAAAGTATTTTCTTAAAAACATGACAATACAAGCACACAAACACTTAGGTACTTAAAATAAATTAATTTCGATTAAAAACCCTGTATTATGGATCGTCTACATGTGGATTTTACACTAAAATAGGCTCCGCGCCCTTTTTTTTCTATTTGACCACATTTTTTTTCTAGTTCTAGGCCAGACTTGGCACAAAAACATTAGAGTGGTTGACTTTGAAACAAGCTG
>NC_052114.1:3242585-3286909 GCF_012273895.1 Zerene cesonia
GATCGTGTGGGAAAATATATGGTATTCTGTATTTCTATAGCCTAAGTGTAACTCTAGTATATAGCATTACTAAGTAGGTAGTTAAGTATCATCAAAATCGAAACAAAAGGGTATCAAACATCCGTGCCACCTTTCGCGTTTACACAATTTGTAGGATTTGACATAATATTGAATATTTGTATATTCTATGCAATGACTATGTGATTTGTCATCAAAATTTGTAAGAGCATGATAGACTTTTACTTCCTTATTAGCTTGGTATAGTTATAGTGTTAACTTCCACATTAAATAATAATTAGATCTAATCCAATGAGGTGAGTCAAAAGACGTGTTAGATAATAAGAGATTTAGTAGAAATAAAAAGATATAAATCTAGTCTTTAATCATTAAAGTTTATTCAATTATTATTGAGAAAATTATGTACACAAGTATTTGGTGTTCAGCCCGGACACAATAATTTACACAGCAAAATTTTGGAATGTGTTAATTAAAATTACAATTTTACTTTCAGTAAATGTTATATTTCAAAAAAATTACACTTTCTCAGGTAGATTTATAATGTTAAATATCTTTCCTAATATTACAGAATTTATTACGCTAGCCGTTGATAGTATAATATAACCTAATACTTCATAAATTTTTGAACTCATTCTGTCACATTTCCCGTTGGCATCACATACACTAAGAGACGTTAAAATCACTGTATCGACACATCTTGGCATTGTCTTTTTGGAGAAGTTTCATCTTCAACTGGCTCTTTTCTTTTCAATGCTTTTGATTCGTTTTCTTCAACACTGTCAGTAGTCTCTTCCCTTTCAGTCTTTTCTTTAGCTTCTGGTTCAAGTCTGTCGCTATCTGGTTTTTGTTGGTTATTTGGAGCGTCTTCATCACTGACGTCATCGTTTCCGTCATCTTGACTGTAATCATCATCAACAGATTTCCCTGCATCAACATCAATTTCGTCATGCCTTTGGTTTTTATCTTCTTTGCTATTGGACATTCGTTTACTTCGCGCGATGCGAACTAGCAAGGCTCTATGTAATTGTGCTATATCACCTGGCGCTCCCTGAAACCAAAAAAAAAAAAACATAAATTAAGTCATTTTATACAGTTTTGTGCATATTAAATGGCTATTATAAAGATAATAAATATTATATTAAACTCATATTAATAAGCTTATAAGTTAGTTGACTAGCTAACATTAATCATCATTGAACGTAACAGTGCACATTACACATCTGGGCAGACAATGTAGTCTCGAAATCGAACCGATTATTCCACGCGACCACCCACTCACCATGATGAGGAACAGCTTGATCTGCAGCTGCGCGTCGGCGGCGGTGATGCGCAGCGACTTGGCGCCGGCGCGCTCCACCACCATGTCGGGCCACAGCTTGGTGTTGAGCACGACGCGCAGCGAGCCGGCCACGCGCGCCACCAGCCGCGCGCCACCGCACGCCGTGTCGTTGAGCCGCAGCACGCCGCGCCCGCGCTCCCGCCAGCTGCCGCTCTCCCACGCGAACAGCCGGCACGATATCTGCGGCACGACCGATCGCCACATTTATTCTTTGTCTCAATGTATTGCGACAAACCGGGTGGTTCAATGATGATCACCACAACCCTTGCCTCTATAAGTGCGTTACCGGATTAATAGATAAGGGATAAGGATAGGATTCATGACGGGAATAGAAGATTGTCCGCCCCAGTCGGTTGAGGAGAAAACAAAATGTCCTCCAGCTCCCCCAATCAACGAATGAAACACAGAGTAGCATTCACGTGTTGCGATTTAATGTAAATATTCTGTGGGGAATGGTAACTTCCCTGACGCCAACTGGCCCATTCAAACTGAGATCTACTCCAGTTTATTATTTATCATCGCATTCAATTCATTCATATTATCACCCTTCTATTGCACTACCTTTTCACAAATAAAGTATCATAAATAAACTGTTCCAAATTATTTCGGTTGTTAAGTAATCGACGTAGATTAATAATGAGGCAAGGCTCTTAATTCAGCAGTTCATAAAGCTAGCTATGGCTAGCTATGGCTAGCTATAGCTAGCTAGCATGATGGTCATAGTACATTCATTTTTATCTATAGTAGTTCATTTCCAACCTGTTTTCTGTTTGTGAATCCATCTGAATCATCATAGTCACAAAACTCAAAGGTAAAATAAATGACACTTTATATGTATATTTTCAATTTGTAGCAAAACATAGGTGCACACATATTTATAAAAAACATGCATGTGTTTTTGTAATGCATTTATATTCCCATTTAATTAAGTGACATTATTATTAAAAAATTATGCCACTGCGTTGACATGGGGTAAATTTGTCCTAGACAATGTCTAAAGCAAAACTTAGCTGATTTGAATATAACTCTGTTTATGACTACATGATAAGAGTACTTGTCACTAACTAGCTAGTCACAGTATTGCAATTTTATATTTTACAACACAACACTTAAGTACATTGCATTATGATGAATTATAGACAGGATAGATTTTACGTATTTTACAAAATCTGCAATCAATATATTAAGAAAGTTAATGTAGCTATATCAAAGTTATATTGTCAATCTTCTGAATAGTATGAGAATAAATTAATATTAATCATAGTAAATCCTTGATTATTCTTTAAAACTGTGCCAATTAATTAATTACCTGTAACACATTAGTTTCATCTTCCTCTCCTGTCATAGTGCAGTTGGAAGTGGGCGGCGGCGGTCTGGCGTGTGAGCGCTCGTACTCAGCTGCTGCCGCTGCGAGACTCTCTGTCCGAGATTCACTTGGTCCAGGTTCCTCCTTGAAGAAACAAAATATTAATTGTTATATAAAAAAATTGTATGGTTAATTGTATGAGAAACTAAATCTGAGCAATATTGCCTTTTAGCAAATTTTCACTACTTTTACCCTACATAATTTTCATATGTGGAAAATTATGTAGGGTAAATTTAAAATATATTTAAACTCATTAACAGCAAAACAAAAAGTACCAAAACCATAAAATATATTGATAAAGTAAACTATATGTTTACTTATTTCAGTTATTAATATATAACAAACCTGATGATTTTCCAGAACTGTGGCTGCTGCAGTTGTAAATAATAAATCTGTTGTGCCATTTGACGAACTATGTTCTGCGGGACTTGCGTCTCCATTATTCACCGATTCTTTCATCACCACCCGTTCACTTAAGTTTTGTCCAAAGACAAATCCAGTTGAAGATGTGCTTGTTGTAGCCGCCACCGGTGCAGGCACCGATGTATTTGTCCTAGGTGTAACATTAGCAGATCCAAGTGGAACAAACTTTGGTGTCTCGACATCCTCCTCTGTTTCTTGTATCCTAGTTTCGGTGCCAGCAGCTTCAAACTCTTTCTCTTTTTTCTTTTCAGGACTGACATCATCTGTTGTTACTTTACTAAATGGGTTACTGGTAGGTTTTAATTGCGACGGGCGTAAGAGTGATCCTGCAATTAACATATTGTACAAATTTAATACAGCAATTAACTTAAATAGAAAATCATACTAATCAATGTCAAGTTTATATATTCATTGCTCTTTTGTGTAATTAACTAACATTAATTCAAAAAGATTTAATGTGCTTTACATGATATTAATTTTGTTACTGTTTTGTTTTAATTAAGGACTAGTTCAGACACGGCGGGAACCGCGCGATTTCAGAATCGCATGGAAATCGCGCGAGTCTTATTTGTATGAGTTAGGACTAGTTCAGACACGGCGGGAACCGCGCGATTTCAGAATCGCATGGAAATCGCGCGAGTCTTATTTGTATGAGTTAATAAGTAATCGTTCTGACATAACCGCGCCGGTCAATCAAGCCGCGCGGTTACCGCAACCCAACCGCCAGAAAATAGAATCGCGCTGCTCCCGCGCGTTTCTGTTACTGTGGAGTCTTTACTTCGCATTCAGTTGCGTTGCGGATACCGCGCGGTTAGCACGTCACAGCTCGTGAGTTCGCCACCATGGCGTTGGATCGTTTTGACACTGAATTATTTATTGATGAAGTGGAGAAGAGACCTGCATATTTTTATATATATTTTATCATACATTATATTTATCATATATTATATTTTATCATACATTCTTAAATTGGGATATAACGTCACGAACTGACCATGTACTGGTCGGTCACATAAAATTGGATGCACCCAATACCGCCTTTTTCTTTTCTTTTTCTTAAAGAGCAACCACAGTAAACACACTTCTTCGTCGACCTCCATTTTCAAACTGACGTTATTTCTGCACGAAAATCGCACAATAACCGCCGGTGTCTGCATAGCATCACAATTTTGCGGTTTGAAACCGCGCGGTTCGTGAACGCGCGGTTCCCGCATGTCTGAACGAGCCCTTAATGTTACTTTATAGAGAAAATATCATATTGAGATATTAGGAAATAAAATAATACTATTGATAATATGCTAAGGTTTTATTCATAGTTAAATAAATACTAGTAGATCAACAGAATGATTTGATATATGTTGCACAAAAATATACACCGTGTCATTATATATATATATATAGATAATTTGTCACATTGTATGTCCACAATGTACTCTTAAACTACTCAACCGATTTTAATCAAATTTGTACACCATGTGCAGTTTGATCCGACTTAGAAGATAGGATAGTTCATATTACTAATTACGCTAAACGACTACCGGGGCGGAGCCAGGGCATGCAGCTAGTATAATTATATATTATGTTGCAAGAAATGTACATAATTACATATCTATATTTATTGGTATTAATTATCTGAATAATTTTAAGTAGTAAGTTGCAGCAAAAATTAAGAGTATAAGGGGTTTCAAACCCTCCTAAAGAGGTAGTCTCAACTTCTATTATTTATTCAGCCCATATTGCTCCACTGCATCATAAATGACTCTCACAAAAACTTGCTCGAGATTATTTGTTGTATCAAACTAACATCAATCATTCAAGAGACCTATAATGGAGTGCAGGTGCATATGCATTTTTACATTCTATGCTTACTGAAAGCTTGACAACCTACTTTAAAATTAAACCGAATATTACACAGTGTCAAGAGTAAACATAAGTTATGGAAAGGTAAAATACTTTATTTTTCTTACCAAAAGGATTATTTCCCTTGTTAGAACTAGTAGCAAATCCGGATGCACCAAAACCTCCCAGTTTAGGTTTTGCCAGGACAATTCGGGACTGAGCGCCATTGTAAATATCCTCAGAGGGTTTTCCTGAAAAAATTATTAGACTAAATTTACTTACTGGAATTATGCACATAAATTAATGTAACTAAATACATCTAGATATCCAATATAATTTAAATTCAAATTTAAATTTGTATTTAAATGCAATTTAATCGCATTACATTACATTATTCGTAGATGTCATTTACATATTTTTAGGATATTGAAATGACAATGTTTATATTACTTTTAATCAATAGGTAGAATAAACAACCATTGCCTTGAGCGCACAACAGAATATTTAAATCTTGTTTATCCAACATTCATTTAAAATATGAAATATTTTAATTAAACGAATAAACAGAAATGGAATAACAGGAGAGTTCGAAAAAAAGCTAAGGTAATGCATTGTCAACTCGATTGTGGTTATAAATCACTCTTAGAAACATTAAAATCACCTCTTTTATATAATTCGCTAAATAAATTGCTTATAATATTAAGTCGTAAATATACAGTACTAATTTGATTAACTTCTATGGAATAAAATTAAGAATTTTTAACATACATACCTTGCTTAGCATCTGCCATTGTCGCACGACGCAAACCACAGATAAATATACATACAAACTAACGCAAGTCGCAAGCAGCAGACTTTTACGAACTAGTGATGTATCGACTCATAATTTTATAACTTTATGCCATGCTTTATGCTTACAATTACCATAAAAACCGATTATCATTGGTACTTCGGCTAGGATATTTTATCGATACTGTATTTAAAAGACTTATATAAGATTATGTATCTTCAATCATCAATAAATATTGATTAACGAAAACCTTCAACCTTAATGTAAAATTATAATCTATCATCTATTTCGCCTTTTTTATCATAATATTTTCAATTGTGTAGCTCATTTTACTTAGAAACTATCCTTGTTTATCACAATTTATTAAAAGTTTTTATTTTTGATAATCAACAAATATATCATAAAAACATTATTTTTCCTGCAAAATATCCAACGCGCTAACCACTACAATGGTTACCAAGGAGGGGGTCAAATAATTTTCCTAGCATTATTTAATTTAAATGCTCCTAGATTTTTGTATGGATATGCATTTGTTAATTTTACGCAGGAGTATCGAAAACATGTTGATTATGAGATGACGGCATTAGTTACGAATTTTGTTATGCGCCAAAAGTCCCTGCAAGGGTAGGTAGCACTACTTTGACATTCATGACCTAATTCCGGTATAAATGTCAATGTCAATTGTCAATGTCAAGCATATCAGTTTCGTTTTCGTCGTCAACTGTGGTTGTCAAATCTTTCAATTTTTATCATATTGCAATTTGGTTTTGTTAGGATTTAAATGAAAAGTTATATCGTGTATCATTTTTTTATAAATATGTTCATGTAACTGATAAACACTTATTAATACAAGTTGTATTTTTTTATTGGCTTTAAATTAAGTATTTCACTGTTTACGACTTACGCAGGAAGTAAATAAAACTGCGATCATATAACTTCTGTTTTAAATCTCGTGTGTGAAAAATATTACAGGTTATAAGTGATCTATGAGAAAATGTGTTAAACTTCACCTACAGCAAGTGATATTCTAGAGAATATACTTTTAATCATTTATATACAAATATATATCAACGGAATCTTTCTAAATCTCGGCGAATATCACAGCAGGTATGTACTTTAAAACTGTGTTCTTATCCCTCATCCCTCATCAATTCTCCTCGGACTAAATAACCATATATATGTAATTGAAACATAAGTTACAATACAAAATACTTACACTGATATCATTTGATAGCATAAATTTATTGGCCTCATAAGCTTCAGCTAGTTATTAGTTTTCTTCATTTAAACTACTAGGGACTGGAATATGCTTCCTGAGTTTGTGTCCCCAACAAGTATAAATACTTATCTACCTAGGGAAGCAGTACTTTCTATGGAAGTATGCTCGGTCTGAGGCCACATTGCAACTTACCATTAGGCGAGATCATGTTCTAGTGCTGCCCTATTATTAGTTGATAAAGCATAAAGTTCAGCTTAGATTTTGTATTTGTGTTGTATTGTGCTTTTAATAAATTACTTACAAATAAACAGTATAATGATATAATAAGAACAGAATAGCTTCTTAGGTCAAAATTATAGGTAGGTAGGTAGGTATATGGTAGGGAGGAAGTGAAGGGACTGCTCCCTCCTTTCTCTGTTTGTAGGAAGCATAGTTTATGAGTTATTATTATTTTAATAGATCCATAACCTAATTTCATTTAAAAAGGTATATTGACATGAGCTTTGCGCTTTTGCGCAGCACATTTGTCACCTATTTTCACCTCCGCACCTTTAGCTTACTGATCGCCATAGACGACTTGCCTTAGCCACTGCAGCTTGCATGAGTGCCAGCTATGTGCTATGGCAAGTGAGGGCTGTCCTCCCTCCGTGTTTACTGCTTTTCCAATACAATATGAGTAGGACGGATAAGACTACTTGCACTCAGACTTGTTTTCCATGGTTGTTTTGAGTAATTAAGTTAATAAAGCCATAGAATACTATTTCATTATTATTATATTTATATTATTACATAGGTATTTTTGTATTAGAAATAATTGTTTGTTTGTCTTTGAGAAGAAGCATAAGCATAATCTTTGTCCATATATCTGGGGTAGGGGTATCAAAGAATAACTGATTAGTTAAGTATACCTTTTTTCTATACCATATGTATATACTAATATTATAAAGCTGAGAGTTTGTTATTTTGAATGTGCTAATCTCAGGAACTTCTGATCCTTTGTGAAAAATTCTTTCAGTTTTAGATAGCCCATTTATTGAGGAAGGCTTTGATGTTTGCATTGCATTAAATATATTTTATTTTAATAAAAATATGACTTGTTATTGATGCGTTTTTTTGTAAAACTATAAGTGTTTAGTTGCAAAGAAAATAAAAGAGTAGTATTTTAATTTATGTAATTAATTTCAGAGGATATGATTAAAATATAACTGATTTTTTAATATGAAGCCTGCTATTTGATATTTTGATATGTCTTATAGTATTTTATTTTCATTGTGTCTTAATCTATTTATTAGTAAATCACACTCCTTTTATTTAATTCATCACCTATGCATGGTTTTAACCTTTTATTTTTATCATATCATAGCTCTATAGATATTGTACAAATATATATAAAACTAAAATGTCACAAGCCTTCCCATGAAGAATATTAGAATGTAATATTTTGCAAAAACTAAAGGCCTTTATATACAGGCTGATTCAAATAAAATTTTCAGTCAAAAAAAGTTCAGTGCCGCCTGGTGATCAAATTTTTTCTATTCCTTAAAAATTTCTCATTTATAAAGTACTAGCTGCGCCCCTCGGTCTCACCCGTATAAGTCCGTATCCGTAAAGTTGCCTATAGTTTATTCCAGTTGTCCAGCTGTCTACGTACCAAAGTTCATGGCAATGGGTTCAGTAGTTTTTGCGTGAAAGAGCAACAAACACACACACACATCCTTACAAACTTTCGTATTTATAATATTAGTAGGAAGTAGGATAGTAGGATTAGTAGGATAATGATATGATGATGATGATGATGATGATAGTAGGATAGGATAGTAGGATTTCAATGCTATAAAATAATTAAATTTAAACTACCATAAAATAATAATATTAATTGTTGATTAGTAATTTCGTAAATTACAGATTAGATTTTAAAAGAAATCAATATGTTGATAATTGATTATATTGCTTTTGTCAATAATCATACTTAACACTAATATTATAAATGTGAAAGTATGTTTGTTTGGATGTTTGTCCGTCAATCATGCTGAAACTACTGAACGGATTTTGATGAAATTTGGTATACAGACAGGACTTGGGTGATAGGATACTTTTTATCCCAATTTAATGCTCCCTTGGGACAATTAAATCATTTGTAAATGTAATTCCACGCGGGAAAGTATAGCAGTATATAATATATCCAAATATTTATGCAAATAAAATTTGATTACAATACATTTATATTGCTTCAATATTTTTCACTGACTTAGTGTGTTGTTTTAATAATTATCTGACTGATCGAAAGAGACTGTTTTTCGAGTGTGTGAATGTTTGTTTGTTTGCCCATTTCTTTGGCACCCCTGCACTCATAAACACTGGAGAAGTTGTGCTTGTAATTACCAGAATTGTGGTAGTGACATTGACTGATATAATTATAAAAAATTGCACTAAAATAAAATAGCATAAAATGACCATAACAATAAAACTACAGTTAGCTGTTGGGTTTTTGTTTTGCAATAATATTTCTTGTTTTATTTTTAATACAAGTTTCCTTGTAGTGTGGTCTAATACGGCTGGAATGTCTTTCTGAAGTAAAATCTGCATTCAGACAACATGTGTGGGGGCTATCTTATTAGCACCTCTCACTGACTGATACGAGAGACCGATTTGTCGTCGATGTGCCCAAAAACCACAAGGCAGATTTTGACAAAGTTTTATATTGTGATCATCTTATAATAGTGTGTTTACCGTATAGGCTACAGTTTACAAAAAATAGTGGTTGCTATCGAAAATACCAAAAATAAATAAAATTAAAATCCAAATTTGTAAATAAACGAGTTGTCATTAAGAAAGGATAGGTCTTTAAGAATTACATGAATGTTTGAGAAGTAACTTAACTGTGTTTTTATTTAATCATGGATAGGTATGCTTATTGCAGAAGCTAGCAGACAAAATGAACATTCGTTAATATTCCTTTAGAAAATATGCAAAAGGATAGTATTTTGTATTTTTGTTTTCACTGCGCGATTTATTGCCTGAAGATCGTTGGAGAGCTTGATAGTGTCACCTGAAGTTAGTAGGCTACTTCTGCCCACGGTGATACATGAAACATTTCATTCCCATGGAAATTGGATTGGCCACTAGGCGAAGCTCCAGGTAACGGCAGGTTGTTATTACACTGCGACACTGTAAAGATCCTCTGTTTTGTAAAATGCTAATAATGCTTTACTTATGTACATCATTATATCATGCCATTGCTATATGAAATCCTATTTGAAATTTAGAAAGAAAGTTATTAATTTTAGGTGCCTTTTGAATTGAAACTAATTAATTATTTTTTAATAAGTCATTCTACGTATATACACTGGTCTGTGATGACATTAAAGATATGAAAAATATTCTGTTTCGCTGAGTCATTTCACTCGAAAATCAAACAGCGCATTGTCGCGGTAACACGCGCACGCCGCATCGTCCCGCTGTGGAAATCCGTTAAAATAAATCGGCAATATTTATTAAAAAAATATGTATCTTTTCCTATTAACACCGAGTCCTAGTCAAAGTTAAAATCAGGATTTGAGTTTATAAAATTTATAATACATATTTATATCGATATAATTTTATTGTTTGTGTATTGTGCCGTGTAAAGTGTTTATGTGTGTGTTTAGTGAAAATATCTAGTGTTGTTAATTTCTGCATGCATTTAAAATATAAAGAGTCTGGGGTATACCGCGTAAAAACCATGACGAGGACTGTCTCATTTGACGGTAAATATTCAAAGTGTTTTTCGATTCCCTTGACCTGCGAACTTATTACTTAAGCAGTTTGGAGTTTTTGAGTGTAGTAAAAAATTTATATAAATTTAAAGGATCAGCTGGACCAATTTAGAAAGAGACCATACTTAGCTAAATTTATACGTTGTATTTTATAGAATATTTATGATATTTGAAAAATAAAACACTTTGCTTACGAATTATGACGGAACGAAATTGATTTAAAGCTTGATTCGACAGAATTCCGGGTTTTATCGAAATTATCAATCCTGCGAGTTTTTGTGATTAATGACTTCTCATTTTATACATTCAGTCGTTATTAATATAATTTAAATGGAACTTAATTTTTGCAAGCATTTGAAGTACTTCCATAGAGAGTAGTCACGAACCACGGCTTATCTAGTCACACTGATTAAACAAATACTTAAATCTTCCATCAAAAACAGACCCAATACATTGTCTTTAAATTTTGCGATTTAATAACTTGTACATATTAGAACTTACGACTTTACTTCTTTGAAGTCGTAAGTCGTAAGGCGCGATCGAGACCATTCAATAAATGTACGATGGATGAGGATGTAGTTTAGTGAATGAGACAAAACATGGATAGTTCAGGAGGTTACCTGACGCGTTAAAGCAGTGCTAATGCCAGTGCCTGAAAAGATGGTGCTACACGATCTATATATATAGTCTATAATCTATGAAAATACAGCTATGTCATTATAACCCCCCAGATAGGCTCTATCAAATTGTTATCTAATAAAGTTTTCGAAATAAGCATAATATTATGTTGCGTTTTTTACTTTATTTACGGTTATAGTACTCAGAGTTGAAAAATATCAAATAAAACGAAATTTATTAATTTAAAATTTACTTTAGATACTCATAGTAGTATCCTACACATTCAGATGAGGTAAAATAATTTGCTTGATGTCGTCATAGGTTTTATCGTAATCAGCAAATTCGTCATGAAAATTCTTGTTCATCCTTACTGTTTGTTTATATTTCCTTACTAAGTATAGTAACTAGTTAGTAATGAGTGCTTAGAATTATGCGAAAGCGTCTTCGTTTGTTTCTCTCGCTTTCCCGTCGCGATGTAGGGATTTTGTGTTTTGTGTATAGTTAGGAGACCTTATTCCAGTTAGTATTTGTTTCGACCGCGCGAGTGATTCCGGGCGAAAAGCTAGTGGTGTAATGAATTTGGTTTCGTTGTGTCATATAAATTTCGTGACGATAAAATTTTGTTAAAGATTATGACTGCTGTTTTTTTTATTTATTTTGTAAGCGTGATGTTTCTTTTGCTGAATTATAAATGATATCTATGTGTATTACTGTACAAGTCGTGTTGTCAAGCTGATTATATAATTGTTTTTAGTTGGAATCATGATAAAATACGTTATATATACAAACATTTCGATTAGCAAATATTTCAGTGACTGACGTTGCTTTACAATGAATTTTTTTAAAACCTGTGTCTTTAACAAGTTTTCAATTACTGATGTTACTATGAAATAAGAATGTTTTTTTTTTATAGTCCTTTCCAATTGTTATTGTCTAACTGTGCCCGCGACTTCGTTCGTGCCTAGATTCAAATTTAACTAAATTCATAAAAATACTCCTAAATTACTCATATTCTATACGTTGCTGATTAATAGCTATGTAACAAAAAAAATATCGAAATACGTCTAGTAGTTTATGCGATAAAGGAAAATAGACAGATAAAAATTTCGAAATGTTGACGTTGATTTTTGAATGTTGTTGTTGATGTTGAAAATGAACCCCTAGGGGAATCTTTTAATTTTTTATTTAATTTACATAATTGAACACTTGCGCATTGTACATACAAACGTAAATATCGTAATCAAAAACAAAATTAAAGCTCTCTTTAGTTTTTTATCTAATGACCTATTAATAAAATTATGTCTCTTTTTAATATATTTATTTAAAGTCGCTTTTAACAACAACGTCATTAGACCACGATGTTAAGTACATAATTAAATCAGATTTTAAGAGTTTAAGAAGAAATAGTAATTTACCCATAAATAAATAAAAAACAACTCTAAAACATTTCATTAATCAAT
This sequence comes from Zerene cesonia, assembly GCF_012273895.1. Classification (NCBI taxonomy): domain Eukaryota; kingdom Metazoa; phylum Arthropoda; class Insecta; order Lepidoptera; family Pieridae; genus Zerene; species Zerene cesonia. The sequence goes on from NC_052114.1 coordinate 3,255,413, forward strand.
TTAATCATTGTAGAACGTACGGTCTATATTCTCCTACACTCTTATATTCGAGGCTGAGAGGAACTACCGAGTTTACAATCCATCTATCGGTTCTTTTCAATTCTTTAATACATCTACGTCTGAATAAAGACATCAAGCAATTATATACTTGCAAGCTTGTAAATTTGACCGCCGCCTTGGTACAGTGGTTAACGCGTGAGCGTCGAACCGAGGGGTCCTGGGTTCAATTCCCGGTGGGGACGCACAAAAAAAAAAAAATGTCTCGGTCTGGCAGGACACAGAAGGCTGATCACCTACTTGTCCGTAAAGAAAATCGATCAGTGAAACAGATGTACATCATCTGCCCCATACCCCACTAGGGGACACGGGATTAAAAAAAAAAAAAAAAAAAAAGCTTGTAAATTTGTATACATTTTTATGTTAGTCACTACTATTTCTATATATTTTGGTAACAACTAACGCCTTTAGCATTTTATATTGATATCACAATATAAAATTGATATTATAATAGTTACTACATATTTTGTATCCGTGGTGTTACGTTGTTTTTCACTACAATGAAGGGAAAATAACGTGGTACAAATACTGCTAATTTGCAGTTAAAATTAATATATACCAACGACCATAACATCTTCATAGTTATTAATAAAAAATATCTCTATTTTCTACCAACAAGTAATTATATACTACGATGATTTTTGTAAATTGGGGTTTCCTATAAAATAACAAAGATATATATAACTATGAAACATTAGAATAGACTAGAATTATCAAGGATGGATGGTACAATATAATCATTAGTTTATGTTATTATCCTGATTAGGATCACCAGGATTTAATAATTAAATTACGTTACGTACTTTTCTAACAGGTTTTAAGGTATGCTCACATTTTTTTACTATTTTTCAACTCTACTCTGCAAAAAGTATCAAAATATTAATAATGTATTTGTTTTGTTCAATAATGCAATGTATATAGGTTACCGTTGGGTTACAATTATATTAACATTCGAAAATGTTAGATACTTATAATTTCATACTATCACTTACATAGCTTAAGTTAAATTATTGCAATTATCGTGTGTGTGTGTGACTACATTGATAAAACTATGATTAAAATCTTTCAAGGTAATCTTGAATAGTTACTAAATTTTTAAATAGTTAATGTTGAATAACATGTATAATAAACAGACAGAAAGTTTAATTAAAAACTTTTTAACGGTTTTTAAACGCGATTCTCCCCGTAACCACGCTCGCTGTAAAGTGTTCGAAACGTCGGGTTAAGAATATAAAAATTTTAAAATCCCTTAAAAAGTTTTTAATTTCTAAATAGGAGAAACTTAACAATCTATTTCTTTTCTAGATTTTATCAAAAATTTAAATTAAATAACGTCGTTCTTCATTTTGCATCAGAGTGCGGTGCACCTAGAATGCTATGAACTGCACCAACATTGAGTAAATTTAACATTACATTACAAATTTTGTCGGCAAGCCTTCTCTTCTATGATTCTGGACACACTCCATAAGGAAATAAAAATCCTCATAATTGTAGTAAAATTCGTTGTTGTAGCAAAAAGTTGGGTCAGTTAGCTCTTTTCATAAGATAAGGAAAACATCTGAATAGTTATTGTAACCTTTAACGATTAGGTACGGTAACGGTTTTACATCTATAAAGCTCAGTGTTATAGAAACGTAGTATGTATGTGAAGAGGCTCAAATTGTATACTCGTATACCTTGTATGTCCTTTAAGTCTTGACCTTTCGTTAAAGTACTCTAGAAAAAGAATAAAACAAAATATAAATTCAGGTAGATGTTTGATCAGATGTGGAGGAGTTTAGAAAAGTCCGGCAGTCAGTCACTACATCGTTAATATATAAAAAACCAAAATGACGATACCTTAGCTGGTTATGTATTTTATACTGTTCTAACAATATAAAACTGAAGCGTTTGTTCGTTTTAACGCACTAATCTTACAACAATTGGTCCGAATTGAATAATAATTTTTTTATTGTATAGTCCATTTATTGAGTATCGAGCAGGGCTATAGTAGGACGTGGGTAAAATCGCGGTGCACAGCTAGTTTCCACTAAACAGAACCGTATGTTTAAATTTGCTCTCATTACAGACGACATGGAGGTGGACGACATAGGCAAGAAAGGGAATTTATTAGACGAAATGCCGCCCATCAACTGCGACATGATGACCGAAAGCACGTACGGCAGCAGCAAAGATATCGGCGACACGACGTTTTGCTTGGGGAATTATATACCCGATTTTATGAAGGTAAGCTTTATTACCCTTACTTCCTTACTGATGTACATATGCGAAAGTGTGTATGTTTCTGTCTCCTACGTCGCAATTCTCCGAATTTACGGCATCATCATCATCATCTAGAGTTTACTACAGGTGATTAGAGAGTTATATACGCTATTTTTTAGCGCCGCGTAATATCTCCTTTCCATGGCAATTTAGTAAGTTTATTGTATATTGCACACTGAAAGTACACTAGCACTCATTATTATGCTAAATGCGACCGACAGGCGACGTTCATTATCATTTCTCAGTGGGTTATCAATAACTTCAATTGAAATACAATGCGTCCTAAATAATTATTAGCAAAGCTTTTAAATTAGTACATGAACTGTCTATATAAGTATTAGAGCTTTATGTTTTACTTTATTCTATTTTTTTATATTGTTATAAAATCGACATGGGCTCATAAATTGAAAATAACTTTTTCTATGAAGTAACGTCTTTCACTTGGTTTATATAATTTTATTATTTTAAACATAAAACTTACCCGCCTTTAAACATCACAACAAGACCAAATTTAAGTAAATAATAAATACAGTCAAATTGATAAACTATAAAAAAATGTAGTCTAATATCGAAATAATCAAAGCTAAGCTAAAAAATAGTTTGTTTACGAGAAGTCTTAATGGACGCAATGTTATTTTGCCCATTTTTTATTGATATTAAAACGTTATCACGGCCAACGATATGTGATATGTGTCTTAATGGAAATTCCAACATTCAGATAATATAAATATATCTTCTACACTAGCTTCAGGTATTGTCAAAAATAGAAAATCAATATTCGTTTTGAAAACAGATGAAGTCGTGTGGGTCAGCTTGTATGATTATATTTGTTTTAAAATGTAGTTTAATGTAGTACAATATGGTATAGTAATCCACTCCTTAATTATTATTGCCTAATTATTAAGCTCACTTGCTCTTGAGGCTATTTGTTTCGTTAAATACGCTACAGTTATAAAAAATAGGATTTAAAGTTTTAATTAAAATATTTAGTGTTATCAACATTCAATGAGGTATAAATGTTTGACTGGTGCCAAATTTAATTAATATTATGTACCTATTTTGTCTCGTATGTAATCGAATAAGTTTATGAAGATAATATTATAAATTTGGTATCATCATGGAAACCTGATAATGAATTATAACAATATATATTAATTATTAACGGTATCATGTTAACTATATAAATACATCATCATCCCATATATATGTTCCCATTGCTGGGATACAGGCCTCTTATGAGGGTTCAGGTCATAATCCACCACGCCGGCCAAGTGCGGGTTGGCAGATGTTACATGTCGTCGAACTTTTGATTCTTGGACATGCCGGTTTCCTCACGATGTTCTCCTTCACCGTTTTAAGCAGTGGTGATGTTATCCACATGTGCAGATAAATTGGAAAAATCAATTTATTACCTGCACGCTCGCACGGTCCCGAACCTCGACTTATCGATTTTGAAGTCCGAGGTTCTTACCACTGAGCCACCACTGCTTTTTTATATAAATTACCCAGCTCTAATTATTTCTATTAAGAATAAACAAACAGCGGTAAACATAATGATGATGATATCTATGATAATAGGATAAATATCAATGTCAAATGTACTATGACACTGTGTCATGTCATAATAATCATAATTTTAATCAAAGTAATGGTTAGAGTTTTCCCAAGTTTATTTCGTTCACACCAACGATATTGCAAGTCATTGTAGTGTAACTATAGGTCAAAAAGCATTTCGAATATTATATAATACCTAAACGGACTTCTATCTTTGTTATTACTCTGATGTATGACACAATAATTTGTGTTATCGTCTATATTAGCATATTTCAGATTAGATTCCTCTTTCGAACAAAAACGAATAAAAATATTTGAATAGGTACGTCTCCGGTTCTATTTATATATTCAGATATCTGTAGGTGTGGTTGATATCATTATATTTTCCGATTGTTTCTGAATGTAACTAGATGAAAACCTCCTTTATTTTTTTTTATATTTTACACAGAAATTGCATGTAAAAAGATTGGTCCATAAATTAGAAGTATTACAACGAATGTCAATTGCAAGCTATAAAGGTTTTAACCCAGACAGTTCATCCGAAAACCAGTGTAGTCTAGAAATATATATAGGAAATGTACAAAGAGCCTAAATTATATAAAATTATTATTGGTTATTATCTCAAAAATAGGTCACCGAGGTAACTGGGGGAAGTACCACTCCTAATTCTTATTTATTTAATATTATAATTACGATTTGAGTCATAACAGATATTTAGAAATGCCGAATTTGTTATAATACGAGGGGGAAGTCCCTAGAAACGCCTATAGTTCAAATAATAACCGATAAAAAATATATGTCTATAAATTCAATCGAATAGATTAGATAAATATAATGACGTAATAGAAGGTTATGACGTCGTTCGATTAATATGAAATATATTGTTTAACATTTTATATTTTTAAATATCACTTGAATTAAAAGATAACATTAATTGCTTTATAAAAAAAAAACAAGCAAACTATTTCAGTATTAAAGTATTTAAAAGTAGGTAGGTATATGGGAACGTTTAATCATATAAATATATTGCATATACTGTACAAATTGAGTACCTTAACTTTGCAAACATTTGACCTAAATTCAATTGTTTATCTCACAGTTCAATAGTTCAAAGTACTTGATGTTTTGAAATATTCCGTGACATTGACATTCATTGCTCAACAACTTTACAATGTAGGATAAATAGTGGAAAATGAAAAACCGGTCAAGTGCGATTGGTTCTCGTGCTCGTAGGATTCCGTACAAGAAACCGCATAAATCATCTCACGTTGAATATTAATTATTAAAACGGTTGATGGATGTATGAAATAATAATCACACTAATATTCTAAAAGTGCGAATGTTTGTTGGTTTTGATGTATGTTTGTCAATCACGCTGAAAGTACTGTACGGATTTTGATGAAATTTGGTATACAGACGGGGTATGAGCTGACTTGGGTGCTAGGATATTTTTATCCCGATTTAACACTACCTTGGGATAAAACAGGAATCTTGATATCCGGGCGGAGCCGAGACGAGCGTCTTGTATAATTATAATAAAGTCTTTATTTAAACTGTTAAATTCGTACGATTATATTGATAGAAATGAATGGTTACAATAAAGATTTAATGATACAGTATCCTCATCTCTATCTAGTCACCTTCTCTTTAATTATATTATTATTTTATCAACAATTTGCGTATTCGTTTTTACAGGGAAATTGGTGTGCATTTTAAATGCATAGATTCGGTTGTTAAAGTGCTCCCGTTGATGCTTAAAAAGCGTGTAAGGATCCCTATAAGACCCAATTCATTGAATTTTATTTTGTATTATTCACATGGAACTTTACCAGAGCCATTAACACATTGGTGCGAACCAATGGCAATGTTTAAGGTAATCAATGGATAAAAAGCCTATGCTACATCCTTGTAACAAGCGTAAAACTATCTGGGGGATTACCATAACATTTTAAAGCAATACTAATTCCAGTGTGGGATAAAGACAGATCTATATAGGTCGTCATTCGCACACACGTATTAGAACTACTTTAAGACGTCGCGGTACCCGCATGCAGGGAAATAACAAATAACACTGTACCTAGAACCTGAAGGATATTTCGTAATGTAACTGCTTCAGTTTAAAAAAGCAAAGTGAATAATACGAATACAGTTTCAATAATTATATTTACACAGCAAGATAAGCGAGCTGTGTTGTTAACGAACGATTTATAAAACGCAAGTTATCATGACACAGCACATTTGCTGGCACGTATGGCTGTGTTGCTTTTGTTTTAAATGTACGGGTGGATTTTTTTTATGATCTAGCGATAGGATCTGAAGCGTGTCCCAAGGTTATGTGAATGCATAAATTAAAGAATTAATGAGCGGTGTTTTTTTTATGTCGGACGGGAAGAATCTTTCACCGCATTCGGTATTATGTCATATATATCTCCTTGATATTGTAAGGAGTTTAATATGTCTTGAAGTGAGAAGAGTTTGTCAGAAGGTACACACAAAAACGTTTCGACCATAGATACTACTACTAATAAATGCAAAAATTTCGCTGTCTGTCAGTCGCTTAAACCATTTAACCATTGAACTGAGGACCTAGGATAGGTTTTTTTCTGGAAATGCCATGGAAACAAAACGACTTTTCCTTTGACTACGCGGGTAAAATCGCGGGCAAAAAGCTAGTATTACATATACGTAAAATATGGGTCATATTATACTCTGAACTTATATTTATTTGATTAGCAATAATTTATAACATTTATCGATTACGCTATAATCATAAGAATAATCAGTCAATTTAATGATTGCTTTATAATTGGATTGAATAATTGAATCACTATTACACCTGTGTCTGTCTGGAAATATAAAAAAAAACTATAACTATCACAATATTTATATGGTGGAGATTGTTAATCATATAAAATATAATTCAATTCTCGTCATTGTTATGTTTATATATACAAATAAAAATAAAAAAATCAATATCAGGATATTTTACCGTATTGATCCGTACTGCAAAATACAATAAACTTTACAAAAATGTTTTCTATCGGCCTCCTAAAATTTGTATTTAACTTGAAGCGACATTTGATCCCTTTATAATTCAAAACCAATTTAACAGAAACAAATCAAATTACATATATTTATTATAACTATTCATAAGGAAAGCTTAACCGCCAAATTTCATTAACCTAGCTCGTACGATTACAAAGATATGACGGTATAAAAGTTGCCAATTTTCCACTGAATGACTTATATAGATCAAAAACCTAACCCATTGAACAAAGAAGTTTAAATTTGGCATCTAGGTGAAAACATGGGAAAATTAAAAACACCTCCAAAGAGAATATTTTCGTCTGAACCGTTATAAATGGATATTTAAAATTTGAAATAAAGAAAGAAAGGACCTTTATTTTAATGATATGCCACGCTGAAAGTGTTCAAATAAGTTTTAGGCACAAGTTCAACATGAAGAAAAAAGAATATACCCAATGTTAATTTTAAAGTAGATACATGCGGTATAAACTCTGTACAGCCTGAAAGAATGTATTACGTAATGTAATGAATAGTATTTTGCGCAAAATATGTATTTTTACATTTACGAAAGAGGCGTAAAAATTAAATTAAATCTAATAATGAACGGTGTCGCCAAACAAAAATTTTTAATACGCGCGAAGCAAACGGTCAGTCGGCAGGGCCGGGGCGCTTTTTAACGAAAAAACATTTAAAAGCTAGTAGACAAATAAAATATAAATTATTAGTGAAAAGTGGTACAAAAATTATTATTCATTCAATTTATAATCATATTTTTTTTATTAACATGCAACGTTGATAAAGATAAAATAAGAATTGAGTTACATACTTGCCTAATAGCATAATGGTTATTTTGTTTACTTTATATTTTTCGGAATTTTCTGTATTATTAGATTCTCATTTAGATATCAATATTTTTTTGGGCGAATTCCGCAACCAAACATGTCCTAAGTGTAGAATTACCTATAATTTTTCACATATATTTATGGAATTATATTAGTTTAGATTACTACCATTACTATAATAGACTAGATCACCCGGTGAACTTCTTATCACCTTAATAAATTTATTCAAAATTGATTCCGGTTGTGATCCTTTTTGTTTAATTGGAAATACTTGTCATTTGATTCCTTTTTAGAATCGGGCGTGGTACCTCCTCCCTGGGACATCAGTGTCCTTTTTTGTAGAAAAGAGTAATAATATATACAGAAGATTATTTGTAGTATTTTTATCAGATTACATAAAATAAGATTAATGTAATCGGTATCTTAGCAAAATTCTTTTAAAAGGTACATAAGCGATTAAATTAAATCGTATAATATGTACCTACATAATGTGTGTAACCTTTACGTTTGCATATTTAATTAATTAGACAAAACAATACGAATCTTCAGAGAAACTCGCTCTAGCTTGTTAATTCTAAATATTATTCTAGTAAATAAATTTTATCCGGGTGCAATGAATGGCAGTTCTTCTATTAGTAAGTATGATTTATTTAAATGCCATGTCGTGTATGAAATCATAACATGATACATTTTAGGGTGGCTTATCATATTATAATTTAAACAGATAACATTAATTTCATATCAGAGTAGGTACACTACGCATGATAAAGTAACGAAACGTAATTTTTGTTTGATTGTAAAATCTCATCTTGTATTGCAATACATGACCGTGCTAACCGTTGCTTCGATTTTTTATCATTTGTTGTTATAGCTTCGACATAAATACATAATATTTCAACTGTCTAACTATGGTTGTGCGTGAGGTCAAGCCTGGTGACAGACAACAGAAGGACAGACAGGCAGGCAGACGGATAGCGAGTCCTATTGTATGCCCTTGAAAATGACAATAACAAAAAGTCTTCTACTCTATTTATGTGCCTAAGAGACACTCCACGCCATCTATTGAGAGCTCATTAGCGAGGAGTTTTATGAGTTCAGATATAATATTGTCTTCTATATAAGAATCAGTGGTATAGTACAGATTATGACCGACGTGTTTATTGATTCAGATGCTATTCACGATGCGATCGCACCACATGCTGACAGACGTCGTCTTGGAGGTGGGCAACGAATTGTTTCACGTACACAAAGTCGTGCTCGCAGCTGGCAGCCCATACTTTAAGGTATGTATTTATTTGTATTTATGAAAAACAGATTTTTGTAGATAGAAATACGATATTCGGGCTTAATTTTCACGATCAGGGAAAACATAGGAGGAGGAGGAGGAGGCCCATATCCATTTCCTTATCCTTCCCAATCCTTTCCTTTATTCCTCTCGACAATCATTTCTTAATCCCTTCCCAATTTAAAGTCGGCAATGCATTTGTAGAGGCGTAAGGTCTGCAATGGACCTTATGCCTCTCTAAATGTTCATGGGCGGTGGTAGTGCTTACCATCAGGCATCCCACCAGCTCCATTGCCGACTGTGACATTAAAAAAAAAACATGACTTGAAGAGTATCGAACATCAAAGAATATCGAGTTGAGGATTGCATCTGATGAGACGAATTGACATTTAAATTTGACAGTCATACGACTTAATATATAAATAAGATTCCATTGCGTAATTGAAAAACGGCGTATAATCTTAGAATAAAAGCTTTTTACCCTACTACGACAGGATTATGTTTAATCTTTAGTTTTATAGCATTGAAATGCTTTATAAATGAGAAATTTTGAAAGAATAGAAAAAATTTGATCACGAGGCAGGATTCGTGGGTGTGATGGTTCTTAATCATCTCAATAGATGGCGTGGGGTGCCCCTTAGGCACATGAAACCGAAAGAGTAGAAGAAATTAGATTACTGTGGCAGGATCATGGGTGGCCGAGAGGCTAGGCGTTGCTACGGTTAGGCAAGAAACGCAGGTTCGAATCCTGCCTCGTGATCAAATTTTTTCTATTCTTTCAAAATTTCTCAGGATTATGTTTATCAAGTGTCTGTGTATGTGTGCGTATGTTTCTTTGGCACGCCGTAGAACCTAAACGGCTTGTTGTATTTTTATATGAGTGGTTTCAGTAGATTCGTCTTAATACTATAAAACTAAAAAGATAAGTCGGATTTTATTGTTTTTATTATGATGATACTTGTTTGTTATTTCTTTTCATTCCATAATTCCTTTCTGAATCCTTTCAAGTGGCCGATATGTTATAAAATTTATTGAGCTATGTTAATGATATCTTTTTCTCCAAATACACAGTATGCCAGAGGTAGGAACTTCCTGCCCTGCCAAATATGATATGAAATAACAAATTCTTAAATTGCATATCCGATTACCCTTACATTTCACTCTACGCGCCAAATTACCTCGAAATCAAAGAATTTCCAATTAAAAAACTGTAAGAGTAGCAAACCCACTTACGTAGTAATAATGTCAACTTTACACTGATAAGCCTTGTTAACAGGCAATGTTCACAAGTGGGCTGAAAGAGTGTGAAATGTCGCGCGTGCGGCTGCAGGGCGTGTGTCCCTCGGCGATGGCGTGGCTCGTGTACTTCATGTATACGGGCAACATAAGGATCACCGAGGTCACCGTGTGCCAGCTCCTACCGGCAGCTACTATGTTCCAGGTAAATATTTACTTTGTGTTCTGTGTGTACTATTTATGTATTTTTGTTAGAGGGAATTTGTTTATGGATCTATCTGTGTTTTTCAATGCGAGTCAGCATTATCGGTTATCGATTGTGATAGCAGTAATTAAAGACCGGAAGATGATGACACGGTATAATTTGGTGATTTGTATAATAATGACGGTTCTATTTACGTAATGACAAAAAGGATTAAGGAAAATTATGGTCATAACGCTGTTACCGGCTCGGAGGACCAATCGCGTGGGCACTACTTGAACGTGTCGTATAAACAAAGAAAATTGAATTATTTGTTCCTTAATTATTATTAGATTCCGCAATAACCGCAAAACTGGTACAAATCAACAAATATTTTGCGTTATCACTTTCCGGACTGTTAGAGATAATTGCACGTTCATTCAGTTTGTACATTTTTTTATTAATTTTGAATCGATGTTATATAAAAATCCCTGCCTAGGATATTATCCTATTCTAATTTTGAATATAATAATAAGTCCATATAAAGCTTTATTCATTTACTCAAAATTCAATGCAAATCACATAAAAACATGTTATTTTTCCTCTTATCGAATTATTTCTTAAAATTGTGTGTCATATTCCGAAATTAAATAAATATTTATATGTAAATACTAGTATGTCGTAATTAAGCATTTGCATACAAAATTCAATGTATAATTGCATCGAGTAATCAGATAATTGAAATGATTCATCGTATGATTATAATATGTTTTGGTGATGATGTTTTCAACAATGGTCAGAAGAGCTTCTGACGTTGTTTTTAGTCGATAGAAAGCAACACACGTCTTCTATAATATTTCAGATGATTTGAGCGGTATATAAAAGGGTGTTGAGGATTTTATTTATTTATTTTTTCCTAGCATTATAAAACTGATTGATTGTTTAATAGTTATATAAAATGATTAATATTCCGATGTATGGTGTAGAATTATTTTCAACCTTCCAAATTTAAAAAGCGAATGAATAGCTGTAGATATGTGCACACCACACTGCACTATTTCAATATATGTCCTTTAGTAATAGAGTATCAAGAGACATAAATATTACCTGTCATCATTGCCTGTGGACTATTTATCTGAACACTGTTCGATTTTCGAACTGACTTCGATTTCGCAATAAATGATTATCGATTCCAAAACACAGCACACCACCGCACTATTCCAATATATGACCTTTGGTAATAGTGGATCAAGGGACATTATATTGCAGTCATATGCCGCAGATATCAAATGTCATAGACGCCTGTTGCGCCTTCCTCGAGCGCCAGCTGGACCCCTCCAACGCCATCGGCATCGCCAACTTCGCTGAACAACACGGCTGTATAGACCTGAAAAATAAGGCCAACCAGTTTATCGAAAGGAATTTTATACAAGTAAGTAATTCAGCGTGACGAATGTTTGAATTAATCGATGTTTTTATCAAAAAATTGTTATTAAGGAGGTTCTCGCTTCGACATTTTTGGCTCTGTTACTCGATTAATCCGTGGGTTTTTAACCCAAAAATGTTAATGTCATGGAATTGAAGATTGTTGTAATTTGGTTAAATTTAGAATCTACTAGTGGTAGCGTCAATTATTACACGATTAAGGCAGTTAGAGAACGATATTGTATGAGTTTCGAAATGTTCCAGGCCAAATTTTAAGCACGGCGTAATATTAGAGTGAATATTAGGTAGTAATAGAATTAGAAACTCACAAGTGTTTTTGTACCAGACACTTAAATCTGTATGTTCATCTCTATACGAGGATATCCTAAAGCTTTATACAATATTACCTTATATAATAACACGAGTGAGTTATATTTTTTACATATTATCTAACTGATCAGAATCTCACAATTTTTCCAAAAAATTATCTGCCATGTCATTACTCATATAGTATATATAATATTTTAGCGGATATTTTAAATTAATTCAAAGTAATAAAATATAGATAAAATGTAAATGTTATCTTAAACCGGATTGTAGAAGTGCCGCGTCACTTACGGACGTGGTTTTCATTTTCATTTATATTCATGAATCGCTTTTTATTCCTGTTGCAATTTGCATCAACAATAGAAGTTATACCATTTAATAATACATATATAATTTAATCAATACAATGTGATAACACGACGACGATAAAAGCAATTTAATTTGTATTGTCACATTTTATTCTTGACATATTTTTGTATGATGTGATAAAAATGATATTACGAAATAGCTTATATTTTATCAATGAATATGTAATATTTGGATAAACGATAACCGTTTTTCGATGACAAACAAGATTAAACTGAAACAAATAGATTAAAACTTATCGTTTCTTTTTAGTGTGATATCGTCGCAATATGTGACATAATTGAATAATAATTAATCAACTAATTAACAACAGTGTATAACCCAAATAGTTTACTATTATTCTCGCATTACTGTAGCAACTATTTACTAATCTGTGGCTTATTTACAGCAACTCCTTTACGCGCTAAATAAATCGCGAGTCACGATTCCATTTTCTTATGCGTTTAATGCGTTATTTATCCTCCTAACAATGTGTCACGACACATATAGGTGAGAAAGACGCTTTTTATTCAAGTGCGTGAACCTATTTTTTTATTGTTAGTTAAAAATATGACAGACCGTACGAGGTCGTTATTTCGACAAATACATGTTATGCAATCTGAACTGTAACATTAACTCGTGTTGTGTATTAATTCTGAAGAATAGCTTCCAAAGAAAAACATTTTAACACTAGCCGCTCGTCCCTGCTTCGCCCGGGTTGACCAAGGTCAAAATCAAATATAGCTTTGACACTTACACAACATGATTTTCTATAATAAAACAATTTATGAAATCGGCTCACAAACTCACGAATTCACAAACGTAAACGTAACCTTTTCATACTAAAATAGTATAGTATTTATTTCCCTAGAAATAAGTAGGATCGAGACCTTAATTTTAACATGAAAAATTGCTGAGCAATTTAAAACATACGGCTAAATGTTTTTTTATTTTATTAACTTTTTTTTTTAGGTATGTCAGGAAGAAGAATTTCTGCAACTGACTGCGCCGGAGTTGATATGCCTGATACGAAAGGATGAACTAAATGTTCGAGAGGAGAGAGAAGTTTACAACGCTGTGTTGAGTTGGGTACGATATTTTAGTTTTGTAAAAAGTTTTATAAGTACAAATTATTTTATAAGTACAATTTATATATCTCGCGTTATCTTTTATCTTCATAAGAATCTATATATATTTTTTATTTTATTGTTTTAAATAACATTATGATAAATTTGTTCATGACGCGGGTTTCGAAACTCACTAGTAACCCGAAACGGGAACACGGAATATTCGCGATTAATTTTGATTTTATTGTACGTGACAATTGTATATTATTACTAGCTGCACCCGGCAAACGCTGTTCTGCCTTACTCTTATCGTTTAGTGGTATGAAAAATAGATGTTAGCCGATTCTCAGACCTACCCAATATGCTTACCAAATTTCAGAGGAATCGGTCAAGCCGTTTCGGAGGAGTATAGAGACTAACATTGTGACACGAGAATTTTATATATAAGATTGTTTTATTATATTTGTTCAACTGAAAGATTTCAGAGAAAAATAATGCATAATAAGTTGTGCATAAAAAGCGTATAGTGTAATTGAATATGCTTGTCATCCTTAAATTTTGAGCTTTTTACATTATTAAATTGTTCACTTACTTTTTAATAGAATACTAGTATTGCAATGTGTTCACTAATAAGTTGATATAATATGTACAAAAAAACTATGTAATAAATGATTTAAGTTGGTCCAATAGGTATATATAATACGTATAGGCTCATATTTGAGATACTTTTCATCCCGAAATAATCAAAGAGATCCTCTGGTACCGTAAAAGAATTTGTACTACATTTAAGAAATAATTAAAACCTTATAGTGGTTTGTAACAAAATTGAAATTTTGAAATTTAATAGTTCTCAGGCATCTGTTAAGAAATAATTTCGCAATCGAGCTGGATTACGGGCGTCTAATAGCTATCGCTAATATGCATTTCTCGTATTTTCAGTTATACCCACGTAAGATAGTAAGATACATCATACTGTTGGTTAAAGGTATATTATGTTACGCTGGATAATATATGACTAACTAACTATAATATAATAAAAACGTCGACCTACGCATATTTGTTTATCAAAACTACTATATACATAATAATTACTGCTTCTGTATCTTATCACAAGTGTGATGAATGTAGTTTTGAATCAAACAAATAAAAAAAGAACAGACCAATCAGCTTGCTCATTAATCTTCATAGTACTCATATACATGTTTTTATTTAAATAACGTGAATAGTAATAAAATAAAAACTAACTCGGTGAGTAGGTACTATTTTTCCTCAATCGTCACGGGCTATATTTAAAATTAAAGTATATCCTGTTTATAAATTATATGTAAACATTACTCAGATTTGTTTAGGAAAACCTGAAGGAATCTTTGTGAGGCGTCATTGATATTCTGCAATTCATTATTGCACTGCGTTTGTATCACTAGGCAGTAATTTTTAATTATTTACACGTAAACCTATCACGTTAGCGGTGTTTTTGTTTTTGTGTGAAGACAATGTTTTATCAAAATATGTTATCGTTTAGTTTAAAACACCTGGTTATTGAATATTTCTTATTCCCAAGTCATAAGGCTGTAGAATATTTTTTATGTTATAGCGGGCAGCTAAACCGGTGGTCCGCCTGATGGTAAAAGATCACCACTGCCCATGAACATTCGCAGAGGTAGGGCTTCGGCGAATGCGTTGTCCGCTTGTAAGGGGTAAGGGATAAAGAATTCTCCCTTTATCCCGACGACTTGACGACTGGAAAGAAGATATCTCCTGGGAAGGGTTAGGAAACAGGCCAACGGCTCCTCCACTCATAGTTCGAAACACGGTAGCATGCTACTATTTCAGGCAGATCTTCTGTGTGGTTGTGTTACTTCCCCGGTGCGTGGCTAATTCATGCTGAAGCGTGCTCGATTCCCACCTTAAAATTTTATTAAAGATTCTAATCCGCCGGAAATTTGTAATAAATACTGCTTTCAATTTAATGCATCATTTTTAGCACTTTATAAATTACTAGCTGCACCCGGCAAACGCTGTTCTGCCTTACTCTTATCATTTAGGGGTATGAAAAATAGATGTTGGCCGATTCTCATAGATACCGGATAAGCACAAAAAATTTCATCAAAATCGGTCAAGCCGTTTCGAAGGGGTATGGCAACAAAAACTGTGACAAGAGAATTTTATATATTAGACTAGCTGCACCCGGCAAACGCTGTTCTGCCTTACTCTTATCGTTTAGGGGTATGAAAAATAGATGTTGGCCGATTCTCATAGATACCGGATAAGCACAAAAAATTTCATCAAAATCGGTCAGGCCGTTTCGGAGGAGTATGGCAACGAAAACTGTGACACGAGAATTTTATATATTAGATAGTCTGTCGATGTGAAAACGTTAAATATCGAAATGGGCAGACGATATAAATTAATGCATTGGGTAAAGTTAGGTTAGACGCCTGAAGTAAATTCTCGGCATAATACATATCTGTCCAACTTGATGAAAAAAAAAATAATGCGTTAAATAGAGCAAATGGAATACCACAGCATGAGTTGTAAATACAACTCATATCAAAATTATATAATTGATAGTAGATGTGACTAATGTGATAATTAGCTTATGTTTGCTAGTGTTTGTCACGATAGTTGGTTTTTCCACAAATATGAAAGGAAATTAAATCAATGTGTCATAACGATAACAAACTACAGCTTTGGTATGAGTTATCACTTATCGGTGTGTATCCGTTTTAAGAATGTTCATTTCGATACTCAAAAAAAGAAACAATTGCTTGTTTACATTTATTGAAAACAATTAAGATTTTTTATAGCTTTCTTCATAGACGAGAAAGTTATGATAATCTAATCTAAACAATAACTTTGTTTATTTGCATAGATTATTAAGAGTTAACGCGTTAAAAAGTGTGAGTCACTCCTTGTCAATTATAAATGTGTGAGAATAATAGACTGATAATGCGTTCCATCCACACTCAGAGGGAGACGGAGAGACAAATACGTCGTGACGTATTGTGTGACGTGTGCTTGCACACACACGGTCGTAAAGGTTACATATAACATCCCATCTCAGTATACTATCAACACTTGAACGGATAAAAAAAACACTTAGTGCTTTTAATTATATTATTTTGGCATTGATAATGAAGTTATCGCGTTCTTATGGTCATGGATTTTTAAAATCAGTATCGATCGATATTTTTTAAATGTATAATACGATGATATTAATTCAAGCTCTTTTATACATAGCATTGTTTCTTAAATACACAAAAATATGTGCTTAAAAATTATTTTTTGAAACGTTTTTAATCCAAATATATGTATTTAAATACACCCTAGTCAAGCGTTCAAGCTTGTCTATACTAATATCTAACCTAGTTGATAAACATATGCTATACTTTTGAGAAAAATAATTCAGTACTTCGGGAGAATACGCATCTACGTATTTTTCCGGTAACATACAGTCATGGTGGTTATAACAATTAAAAATTACCTTTCGTGTGGGTTATTTTATGCGCTAGAGGATTTACAGCCAAATCTAGCGGGTGCAACTGAGTGTGTGTTAACTAATTCCAGGATAAAACGTTGTTTTATAATTATGTAATCTGCCGAACACGATGATCGAACTTTGCTCCAATAATAAACCAAGTCATCATAAAAATATAGAAAGAAATTACGCTCATTGCCTTATCTGTATGACGTTGGTAGATAAGCATCGTGTCCGATAATTTATAACAATTCACACTGCCGTATAGTTTGTTTTTGTTGTTTTATAGTCGTCACATACTAAATTTTGGTAATTCAGCCTAACGCAAATTCGACAAAAGGTAAATTTTGTCGAATTTTGACGCATTTAGGTAAGAACTTTCTCGTTCCCATGTTTCAAGGCGAGAAATACTGATGAATAAATAAGAATATAAAATAGCAATGAATGACTACAATGTTCTTACAACCACCTTATTATGTTAAAAGCATAAATACTGTAGAATTGTATTTAAATTACTAGTTGCCATTTTTTTCTGAACAAAAAATTTACATTTTGGTTTAAATTACAATAACCGATATATATAGGAACTCTAAATTAGTGTTATTATGGTTTTATATTAAAATGTTATTTATTGATCTAAATATAATAAAATATAATAAATAGAAGTTTAGTTGTACTTAATGCCTTATGAAAACTATCTGTGTAATTTTTAAGTCAATTTCCTCACCTAGCTCTCGAGAGTAAATTAGCTTAGCAAAAACGTTGGTTTATATCTGTCTTAAATTCTGAATTAGACACCCGGTCCATTTACCTTTTATTCTCTGACTACTAAAACAAAACAATCTATTAACAAACGTCAATAACAACGACCTTCTACCAAAACTTTTCTCTTTTCCTCGCTCAAATCGATCACAAATGATGACCTTAATGTTTTCTGTCACGCAGCTAAAATACGACGAAGACAAAAGGTACGCCCGAATGGAGCACATCCTCCAAGCTGTGCGGTGTCAGTACTTGACGCCGAGTTTTCTTAAGGAACAAATGAGCACGTGCACTGTGCTCAAGAAAGTACCCGCCTGCAGGGAATACCTTGCTAAAATATTTCAGGTGAGACCTATATACATAAGGACAGTATCTTATTTATTATATAATATATATGTATATGCTTTGAGTTGTATATTGTTGTTTTATTGATTATTATTGATAGAATTATTGATATTATGACAATTTTTCATGCCCCGAAGTCGTAATAGGTTATGACGTCGTTAATTTAAAAGAAAATGTTAAGTGATATTGTAGGCACAAAAGATGGTGTTATCTCTCATATTTAACAGATAACGAGTGTTGTTTTTCAAAATCAATCAGATACCCAATATCCTGGATATTACAGCTACTGGAACGCGTCATGTGTTTTAATAACGCACCACCTTTATCATTATCCATTTATAATCGTGTATGTTAGTTTAATAGAAGACTAAGTGTCTATACAATTTTGGGATACATAATAAAGCAATAAAAAATTGGTATTTCTTGTCACGTATTAAAACTTATTATCGATTGAATTCGATAACTATGTAGTGTATAATAATTGCATTATATACGACATACGTGTTGGATTCAAAACATAAAATTTAAAAGACATATTATAAACAGATACAGCTTATCTTATCCTATTTTTTATCACATTTAAAATAACAATAACATACTTGCCAAAAGTATTGTTACCTGGAAAATCTTTATTTTTCTTCACATTTATTATTGGACCTAGCTTTTCGCCCGTGGCTTCGTTCGCGGGGACTACAGAATTTCGTACTTCGTGATTTTTCGAAGTAGGGGCACTTTTTTTTAGGAGATATCCTAAAACCGACAGTTGTTTATTTTAGAAAAAAAACGTTTTTAAAGAACTATCCAATAACACCTTATTTAATTCATCATGATCATCATCATCATCAGCCCATATATGTTCCCACTGCTGGGACACAGGCCTCTTGTGAGGGTTCAGGCCATAATCTACCACGCTGGCCAAGTGCGGGTTGGCAGATACCACATGTCGTCGAACTTTTGATTCTCGGACATGCCGGTTTCTTCACGATGTTTTCCTTCATCGTTTTGAGCAGTGGCGATGTTACAAATGCGCAGATAAATTGCTGAATTATGAGATAACCAGCTGAGCCCCGCGGTTTCACCCGCGTAAGTCCGTATCTTGTTGGAATATTGGGATAAAAAGTTGCCTATATGTTATTCCAGTTGTCCAGCTGTCTACGAACCAAATTTAATTACAATCGATTGAGTAGATTTTGCGTGAAAGAGCAACAAACGCACACACATCCTTACAAACTTTCGCATTTATAATATTAGGATTAGTAGGATTTCCTGCACGCTCGTCTGCTCTCGATCCCCGGCTTATAGGTTTTAAGTCTGAGCCTGAGCCAACACTGCTTCTAGTTATACATTCCGTATTTTACCTCATTTAATTACATATTCACAAATGTTTATTTTTTGTTTTAATTATAACAGTATTTATGGCCAGACTAAGTAAAGTATCTAAGAACAAAACGTCTAAATCGTTACGATTCCAAATTTTCTTCTTGATCTAATTATGATGACTCTGTTTCATCGCGTAAAAACTTTTACAGATACTTCAGTAGTATTCAATGTTCACTCTTAATGTTTTATTTTGACTAGGTATGTATACTTTACTAATACTAATATTATAAATGCGAAAGTTTGTAAGGATGTGTGTGTTTGTTGCTCTTTCAAGCAAAAACTAATGCAATGAAATTTGGTACGTAGACAGCTGAACTACTGGAATAACTTATAGGCAACTTTTTATCCCGATATTTTTACGGGATACGGACTAACGCGGGTGAAAATGCGGGGCGCAGCTAGTACTTTATAATAAATTCATTCGAAAATTTGTCTAAACATTGTCTTATTTTTGATAGATATTAATTAACATAATTTTAATGAACGTGTTTAAAATACGTTTGAATAATGCATTCGCTTAATTGGATTTTAAAATAAATATAAAATACAATGATAGTGCAAAATTTTGAAAACGGGCGAATTCTGCATGAAGGTTTAGTATCTGTCGAATTTAATAATAATTTGATTAAAATTTAAGAGTAACATCGTAAGGACATTAGTGATTTGACGAGCATAAATCAAGCGTATCCTTGATATTTTTCAATATAACACACAAAGGTCATGAAACTTTTACCAGACGCGAGTCAGCATGACAAAGCACTTAGAACTAACTGTTCAAAATTTGCTTCTTATGATAGTCATTATAAAACCACCGGCGTATATTCATGGAGGCGCACTTTCGTGATGAATTTGTATATTAGTGATGTGTGACGTATAACTTATTGCCAATATAATATACATTTTTTGATACAGTTAAAATGACTGTACGTATCCTTATCGTTCTTTAGTCGTAGATAACATATAATTTGTTGTTCAAATTATAAATCACTAATTAATTATTTATTGTTCTTCCTTAATTTATTCTTTTCGGTAAGTAGACAGCAATTCCACATCAAGCCTAAACTACGGACGCGCCATTAGCCTGTCACCTTTCTATTTTTCCCTTTTCTATAACTTGGGGAAGCCGAAGTAACCTAGTCAGTCCAAATAGCTTAGACTCATTATTCGCGTATTGTGTTTTCAGGATCTGACATTACACAAGAAATTAGTGGTAAAAGAGCGGAGGCCGAACACTCCGCGTATAATATACGTGGCGGGTGGATACTTCAGGCATTCCATAGATGTGTTCGAAGCGTTCAATTTGGATGACAACTGTTGGACCACTTTGCCGCGACTCACCGTGCCTAGATCTGGATTGGGAGCTGTGTTTTTAAAGGTATTGTCTTCATTATCTCATAAATATTATATAAACCACAAGTTGTGCAGAATATAAGTGCTGTATAGTGTTATATAAGCAAATATTAAGTCCTCCTCCTTCTAATGCATTATACAGCACGTACTTTATACCTCTTGGCGTGGAAAGAATTACATCGAATTACATCATTTTACACATATGTCATTTCTTATTTTACGAGTATGGTATTTGGGAAGGGTAATAACGTAAGAGCCTCAATGGACTATGATTTTATTTATTTAGTTAGTGATTGAAACTGCAATACAACCTTATAATTTTTGTTATATAGCGCTTCGCTGATACAAAGGAAATACTGATAAACTTTCACATATCATGATTGAATTGCACGTCGGCCGGAAGTGCTGCGATTACGTATATATGCTGACATGTAATGATATCTGCTATGTTTGTAAATATGATTTTTAATCTAGAAATTTTTTACGTTAATGTTAAAATCGAGTTGCGTTAAACTGTTTTATTCGTATGCATAGGTTTTTATTATTTGTTGATGTATTTGTCTACTATCCGAAAATGTTATGCTATTACTGAAAAAGATATATGGTACCGGGCGGGTACCCTAGACCCTTTTTTTTGTTCTGGAGAAATCTTGCATAGATACCCACGAGAGCAGGAGCGAGGAGGAGTCAGTTATGTCGGATATCACCGACTAAAACCCCAGTGCTCCGTTGAGCCGCTTTAGTGGAGGGGGGCGCTTTAGTCACGGGAACTGGTCTTACTCGTCCACGACAACACCCTAGAGTATACAAATAAACTAAACATTGACGCGAACAATTTTATAAGCAGGGATTCTTCTATGCGGTGGGGGGACGCAACACATCGCCCGGCTCCTCGTACGACAGTGACTGGGTGGATGTGTACAACCCCGCTACGGAACACTGGCGACCCTGTAGACCCATGTCCACCCCAAGGCATAGGGTGAGTTTTAATGAACTTTAGCACAACTAGCGGTGCGCCTTGACTACGCCTTTGGTACACATATTGCCTATATCGTTAAAAGATCACGTACACAACACGCGGTGAAAAGAATTTTTCAAATCGGTCCAGTGGTTTCTTAGTCCGTACAAACAAATTCATCAGCTGTTAAATTATATGAAGTAAATATTTTAATTAAGTCTATTTAGTGTTTTTTTGGCAAATACATAGTATTATAGAAGATATGTCAGGAATATAGCGATTAGTATTTATTTTTCTTTATGCTGTATATAAATCGTCTCTCAATTGTGGGTGATATAGGGTTTTATTAATACTAATAATGTAAAGCTACAGATTTTGCTGTGTATTTGAACTTTGAACCCGCTAATCTCAAGAACAATGTGACCGATTTCTCGAATTCTTTCACCATTGCATTTGTAAGCGATTCCTGAGTGTAGCAGGTCCATGTACCACGTTGGATGCGGACCACTAAATAATAGATAATTAGAATTCATTATTTTCATAATAAAACATTACTTTTCCTTGTATCTATCTACTAGATGTGAAATATATTTTCCGTTATTTATGTTTCTCATCATTTTAACTTCCTTCTCTTAACTTCCGTAATTATTACTAGATCAAAATTATCTATATTGGTCCACCCTTTCTCGGAGTTTTAGCTAGACGAACGAACAGCAATTGATTTATGCCTATTATTATTCTCTTTTCAGGTAGGTGTCGCTGTGATGGATGGTTTACTTTACGCCGTGGGGGGTTCTGCTGGATCTGAATATCATAAGTCTGTCGAATGGTCAGTATGTATACAGTAGTGTTTAATAATATGTGGAATTTAAGTTAAATTTTAAACACACGAAAATATTTTAACTTTTTTTTTAATTAGATATTTATGTCTCTGTATTTAACTATAATTAAAATAAGTAAGGAGGCCCGTTTCCTTTTCCTCACCCGTCCCAGTCCATTCCTTCTTTCCAGTCGTTAATCCTTTCCTTTTCCCTTACCCCATAAAAGCGGGCAGCGCATTCACAGAGGTACTACCTTTGCGAATGTTTATGGGCGGTGGTGATCGCTTACCATCAGGCGAACCACCAGCTCAGCTGCCCGCTATGACATAAAAAAAAAAAAAAAAAAAAGTAAGTATTATTGTTCATGCCGTATTTCCATTCTAGGAAACTCGCGTTTATAATTTTTGTATAAGTATATTTCGTAGACCTTCCAATGTAAATAAGGCTTGCGTTTGTATAAGTTTTAGTTCTGTTAGTTTTAAAACGTAAAATTTTTAAAGATACTTATTTCTCCTTCAAGCAATAAATGATTGAATCTGTATGAAATTTTTTACGAATATAAATCACAGCCTGGATAAGCAAACCATCCATATCAATCCGGATCTCACTCGAGTGAATCCGCACGCTTCCATTAATAATTTTACGTCATTCAAACATATTACTATCTCCAGCTACGACCCGGAGAAGGACGTATGGACGTACGTGGCGTCAATGGGCAGCGCCCGGCTGGGCGTGGGCGTGGCCGTGGTCAATCGGCTGCTGTACGCCGTGGGCGGGTTCGACGGCGCGCGGCGCGTGCGTTCCGTCGAGTGCTACCACCCGGAGAACAACCGCTGGACCGAAGTCGCGCCCATGAGCGTGGCCCGCAGCGGCGCCGGTACGTGCTGCTCGTGCTCCACTCGTGTGTGTGCTGTGTGTGCTATGCGTGCTGTGTGTGCTGTGTGTGCTGTGTGTGCTGTGCGTGCTGGGCCAATAGGGCTCGGTTCTAGGGTGCTAAGCGTAGGCCATTGGGTAGTCGTCATGTGTATCGCTTGCGTTGTAGCTAGGGTTGCGCCTGCGCATGTGTTGTTGCTATTAACTACTGTCTTGTAGGAATACTGGTTGAAAATACAATAAATAGGAAAAATATTGTGCCTTTTGTTTACACATAAACCATTTAATTGCTGACATCTAACGACAATAGGTAGACTTCGTCTCGAAGCACTTTTGATTTCCCATAACATAGATTGATATTTACCGTTTAACTCCGATCAATTAGTCATATCTTATTATTAGTCCGTTTCCTATTGCGAAATTAGTGTCCGTAAATAAATGACATTAGTCATTCGTTTCCGCATCACTAAATGGCTCGTGGTTCGCAAGGCGTGGCAGCGCTGAACCAGTACATCTACGTGGTGGGCGGGTACGACGGCACGCAGCAGCTGTCGGCGGTGGAGCGCTACGACACGGAGCGCGACGCGTGGGACACCATCGCGCCCGTGCCCGTCGCGCGCTCCGCGCTCTCGCTCACCGTGCTCGACAACAGGCTCTACGCCATGGGTGAGTGCCAGCCCTGGCTGGGATAGGTGTAACGCATACGTAACCCGAGTGTATCGGCCATAAATTCCTCAATTTTTAGATACAAATATAAGTAATATGGTAACATTTATATGTCAAGAAGCTAAGGGTTATAGTATAATTCGTTTTTTTAAATTTATGTTGACTCCAATTTATGCGTAAAGACTTATGTAAATAAATTTTAAGTAGTAGATATAAAAATCATTTTTACGTTGTCCAAAAGTTACAACTTCTAATCGAAGAAATGTGTTTAGCCCGATACAATCTTTGCGTCAACAACCTCTCGAATAATCTCAATAATACTATAAAAACGTATTTCATGCAAATAACATAACTCCCGCAGGCGGTTACGACGGCAACGCGTTCCTCGACATCGTAGAAGTGTACGACCCGGTGACCGACAAGTGGGAGAGCGGCACCCCGCTCACGTCGGCGCGCTCGGGCCACGCGTCCGCCGTCTGCTACCAGCACGTGGCGCCGCTCGAGGGCGAGGCCAAGCCGGCCGTGCTCAAGAAGCTGAACAAGCGCACTCGCTCCCCGCAAGCCACCTCCTCGCACACCGATGACGTGCCGATGCCAGATAACATCATACGGACGTTGTCCACTTCGCGAGGACAGTTATAACCCGGCTGGAGATGGGGCGCGTACGACCCGACTGATGTGCAGTGAACGTGATCATGTGTTCACCGAGTGGGACAGTTCTAACCTGACCGGGACAGTGTGCAAGTGATATGTCCACCTAAAAAAATACAAGTGTTGAAAGTAAAGGGCCAATTGTAACCCAACTCCTGACAGTGCATGCAGTAACTCTGATCATGACACGTCCACCTCTTAGAGACAGTTGAATCCTAATCAGGGTGTGCAGGGACTAAACTATTCCGTGATTCGCTCATAATCTCATCACATGCAATGTTATATTTCACAAATGTAATTCTTTAATGCATACTGCCATTGAATGCCATTTCTAAGTTGTGTATATTACAGAATATATAATCACAATGTATGTTGTAATGGATGTTTATTTAAGTCTCAAACTGTATCGTGGAATCTAATTTAACTTAGGTTAAGTGTAAGTGTATCATGCTGGTAAAGTATTGACAATAGACTTGTTATATATATTCAGAATAAGGGTGTTATTGTTTTGGATTTAATCCTTGGTTATAAAATATTGTTTCCAAATATATGTATAATAATAATGATTCAACTGTATGAATGGATAAATCATATAAATAAACTGTAATGTAAATATAGTTTACTCCTAATGTTTTAAGAAAATAAAGACTGTTATGGGATTGATATATACTTTTATTTTTGTACCTTTTCAATATGTAAATCTTATTTATAAATGATGCAGCAACAATCCTTAAAATCTAGATTGTCATGTGACAGCTGGCTAGTTATGCTGGATATTGCTACCTAGAATACTTACGAACACTTATATAATAAATTAAACACTGGAGCAGAACTACTTAAATTAACATCAATATATCCATAATATTTACAAACACTTTCCAGTTCCATATCAATTATTTTTATATAAAAAATTATATACAAAAATCAAGTTCTATTACTATTACCTGCTGACAAAAATATTAAGTTATAAAATAACTCAATTTAATACATTATGTATTAACTAATATTCTAATAAATAAATATAAATTAAATCTGAATATTGCCTATTTCTTCACTTTCCTTCGTCTCTTGACAAATATTCTGACATCAGGAAGATCCTGGTCATTTGCTATTTCAACAGTCCTCGAGCTGTTTGACGAATCTATATTTGAATCCTGACTTGTCGCATTCTTTGCAGTGTGATCACTGTTATGTATCGATGCTTCAATGCTAAGCTTTAAGGGTGTTGATGTTGCCAAAGCTTTTAAAACAGGTACAGAGTAACCTTTTGGTGGTAATTGTTTATTGTCTTCTGTAATATGGTTACTGTTGACTACTGTGTCCTCTACACAATCAGGTTGAACACCTGTAGATATAATAACAACATTTGATCCATCCATTGATACTTCAGGGTTAAGATTTTCATACAAATTATCATTATCGATATTTAATTCTTTATCATGATTCCGCTTATCTTCTGGTTCATTATCATCTTTTTTAACATCAATTGAATTAACATCGTCATTGAAATCCATTTTTAAGCTATTAATATCCATTATGTTTTGTTTAT
The DNA here is from genome assembly GCF_012273895.1 of Zerene cesonia. Lineage (NCBI taxonomy): Eukaryota > Metazoa > Arthropoda > Insecta > Lepidoptera > Pieridae > Zerene > Zerene cesonia. The sequence continues at coordinate 3,281,854 of NC_052114.1, forward strand.
GACCCATTTCTACATTTTGTACATTTTCCAGTGCTTTTTCCTTATCCTCTTTTTGTTCTAATTGCATATCTACTGCACTTTGAGTATCATCGAAAATAGATTCAAATGCGTTTGTGTGCTTTACCACAGCTGTAGTTGTGGCTGTAATTCCTAAATCTTCAGGCATAATTAAACTATTACTTTCACCGAATAAGTCACTAAATTTGGTTTTAATCTCTTCAGTTTTATCTTCTTTTTCATTTCTACTTTTAGATCTTTTGGTAACAGTATCATTATTCTGCTCAGCAGATTTTGCCTCTAGTTTCTTTTTGCTCTTTTTACTTCTTGGTTCTTTTGTAGTTGTATCACTATCTTTTTTAGTTTTTGTAGACCTCTTTCTTTCTTTCTCCTGATTTAAATTGCCAACCTCAGCCTTCAACACGTCACAAGATACAGTATCAATTGTTATTTTCTTTGTGTTCTTTTCATTACACTTTTCTTGTTTAGATTTTACTGTGTCATCCACTTCTTTTTCCTGATTTATTATCTTGTCTTTGATTTCTTGACATGAGACACGATCAGCAATAGTTTTCGGTGATAACGTATTACTAGAATTATCTTCTGTAGTTTTTGGGGTCTTTTCAACATTTTTCCCTTCTTTTAAGTTACCAACTTTCACCTTGGATTCCTCATGTGATATATTCACTTCTGTGTTGTTGTGTGTCTTGATGTCACTTAACTTATCTTTTTTAAGTTTTATACATTTATCAGTCTCTTTCTCTTGCTTTACATTACTAACTTTGTTATTAGCTTCCTCGCATGGTACAGGACCTAATGTGTTTTTGTTCGAGTTGTTTTCATTAAATTTATCTATTTTACTTTTGATACACTCATCCGCTTCTTGCTTATTGTTACTAACTTTTACCTTAGATTCTTCATTAGAAACAGGATCTTTTGTACTCTTCTTAGTATTATTATCACAACTCTTGTCTTTATTGCTTTGTGGTAACATGTCAACTTCATTTTCCTGTTTTGAATTACTCACTTCGTTCTTGGATTCTTGATATGTTTCATCTTTTACTGTTTTTTTCTTCGAGGTTTTCTCACGAAATTTATCTCTTTTTGTAGATTTATTCATATCTTTATCCTGCTTTAAATTCCCTATTTTATCTTTCAATTCGCCACTTGACACATTAGCAACTAAATTTTGCTTTGTGTTTTTTTCACTACTATCAGTTTTATACTCATCTGAAGTTTTTTGCTTTGGTAAATCCATGTTTTCATCATCACTTAGCAATAAATCTCTTTCTACAGTACCTAGAGAGCTAACTTGATTCTCCGTATCAATTGAATTACTTTGATCTGTTATGGGTTTTGCGGTAGTAATTTCTTGTGAACATATTTTGTCATCTGAATGAAGATTTTTTGTATTTACTAAAATCATATCTTGTAATTCATCAACTTTTTTTATTTCCTTTTTTCCTTCACTTTGTGACAGTTTTTCTTCATTTTCTTCATTTTTTCTAACTTTTTGTTTAGGTATTTTATATTTATTAATAACATTCTTTGGTTTATCCAAATAAGAATGTAAAATCTGGTCATCCGGTTGTTTGCTTTTATGTCTCTCTTTAACAATAATATTTTCGTATTCCTTTTCATGATCTGTGCTTCCTATCTCTCCAGATTCCAGAGACATGTCCAAGTCAAGATTTTCAATGTTCATATAAAATTCATCTACTAATTCTTCACTCATATTATGTACTGATGGTTTAACTAACAAAGCATCAGGTACAATAACTTTGGGTAGATTCCATAATGATTTGTCCACCATTCTAATATCAATATCTTGACTAGATGTTGTTTTTAATACAGCTTTATTATTTTCAGTCTTTAAGATATAATTCTTACTTGAAATCCTAGGATCTTCTAATGGTGTAGCAGCTGTGTGCATTATTTCTGAAAGAAAACAAAAAGTTATAATAGTTGCGATAGCTTGAACATACATAACAATTTAAAATTTTACTATAAAATATTTACCTTTTATTTTGTAATAATCATTAGACTCAGGTATAAAATGATCAGGTGATTGACAAGACCTATATGGATCATCAGGAGATATAAGAGCTGTAGATGGATCGACATGTTCTTTGTAGTTAACTCCACGATCCCGATCTCCACTAAGGTATTGTCCATAAGAATCTATTCTTAATTTTTTGTGGCTAGGTTCTTCTAAATGGAAGTGGTGAGGTAATTTATGTTTCATTGCATGATTTTCACTTCTACTATTCCTGGGATGATTATCATAAAAGCGTGAATCTTTGTCGTAATTAGAGCGACGATCGCGACTTTTATTGCGCATATATCTATCAGACGGTGGGCTTCGTCGTCGGTCGTATTTATACTGCCCAGAATTATTGTCAAGTGCTCTGTTTCGTATATTTCTTTCCGGGCTACCATACCTTCTGTTGTGATTTTGTTCAGATCTGAAATGACTTTCGTAATTGTCATCGTTTATCCTTGTACTTCTTCGCTTATATCGGAGATCTTTTGACGTCTGACTATTACAAGAATATCTATCTTCCATGCTGGATGTTTCAGAAGTTCTGGTACTTTTCCTATCTGAATGGTTAATGTTACTAAGTCTAGGGTGCCTTAATGGATTACATTTATCATTTTCATCTTCAGAACTCCATACAAGTTTTTTATCCTCCAAAATTTTGCTAAAAATACAAAATGAAGTTATTATAGAAATTTTCCTTGTCATTAAATTAATAGCTTATTCATAATTGAAAAGAAAACAAAAAATTAGACTATCATAAATTATTAGTTCAGAAGTATTATGAAAATATTAATAAATATTAAATCTAAAATATTAATATACAAATAATTACATTTTATATGGCCATAGAAACATTTGATGATTTGAAAGTAACTTTTGTGTGAAAATAAGTTGAAATCTTTACAAAAAGTACTTTAATCATACCTCACAGCTGGCACGGATTTCCTTCTATCCATAATTTTCCTTGTTCTTTTTATAGGTTCATCATCCAAAACATTTTCTTTTGTTTCACTAATTTTGTTTGAACCTTTATAATCTTTAGTTCTTTCTACCTTTTTTTCTTGTTCTTCTTTTTTACCATCCACTTTAACTGGAGACTTACTTCTTGATTTTCTATAAAAATGACACATTATAATAATGATATTACTGGTAAAAATTATGAAGTTCTAAACATGGAATTAATCAAGAAACTTACTTGTTATCAGCAGACTTCTGAATATTACTTCCAGCATGGATATTTCTGATAGAGTTAAAAAATCCTCTCCCTTGTGTTTGAAGACTTTTTATTACAAGCATATCTTTCCTGTGAACAAATGAAATACATGGACATTATAATTATGTATGTATTAGCTTTCAATTTTATAATACTTCTTTAAACATGCCCATGTCTGTATATTTTAGTAAAAAAAATAAATATATATGAACGAATCTTAATTGTAACAATAGAAATCAAAACAATTTTATTTAGATTTCCTTGTATTGGTCAGTGCATGCATTGTAGATGGATTGTAAGTATTTATATGTGTTTGTGGACGACAAATATTAATTAATGAATGCACCACAATTACACTATAATACAAAATAAGTCATAAAAGACAATGTTGTACCAAAGGCGGACTTATCTTTCATATTCAGCAATATCTGGCAGATATTGTGTTTAAAATACATTACTAAAATAGCAATGCATGCAATATCAAGCTTTGTATATACACAAACATTGTGACTCAATATAATTAATTATTCCACATTGCTTTTAATTATTGATGTTATATTAGTAGCCTGTCTTAATCACACTACCTCTGAATAAGTTCAAAATAATGTTTATGTTCTATTTGAAAATTCCCAATGGTATACCAATCATAATTTTTATTGGCACTAAATGAGCACAATACCATTTATAAGAAGTTTGTTGCAATAAATTATGCAATATCTAAATCAATAATTGCTTTAATACAATGTGTGATGTGCAACATATGTATCTGATAATTATATATTATAATTGTATAAAGAGATGAACAATGAAAAAAATCTATGCAGTTAACTAGCAACTAATAAAATACTTACTCTATGTTGAGATCAGTTATCATTTGGGTTTTCCTTTCAATTTCTGCCTTTGCAGTTTTAAGTAATGAGGAATAGTTCAATTCTAATTTTTTATATTCTGAACTCAGCTTGTCAAAATCCTGTAAAATATTCTATAAAATCAATGCACATCCATTCTGCAACTGATCAACTAATACACTCAATATTGTTAAGCTATTAACTTCATTACAAATACATCATATATTATACTAGCTGTGCCCAGAAGGTTTACCCGTGTTGTACATTATCTAACATAACCTATAATAGACATAATCATCATAAATGAACTACCTAATACTGAAAGAGCTTTTCAAATCTGACCAGTGGTTCCTGAGATTACAAACTTTTAAACAAACTCTTCAGCTTTAAATGAAAGTATAGACTTCTTGGAATAATTTTTTTTAATGACACTTCTATGTTAGAGTATATTTAGTAAAACATCTAGCATTACACTCATTCAAATGCAGTGCAGAGAACATATTGCAATAAGGAATTGTTTCTGAATAACTGTTTATCATTATTATAGTTCATTCATGAAGGTCGCAAATAGGTGATGTTTCATAATTGTGAAAAAGAACCATATGTCAAAATGGCTACCAACTAAAGACAGCACTTTACAAGATCCAAAAAATCTACAACAAGAAATAGTTGTTGGTTGGTTGTTATTTTTTATCATATTGATACAATTTTAAAGAAATATCAATCAATAAACAAAATTTTGTAGTAGTATTCATAACTACACATCTTACTACTGACAAGACAATATGATTTTAAGTACTTAATATGTCCAGTTAAACATATTAAAAAAAAAGTGGCAATTTAAAAAAAAAAACTTTCAGTAAGAAACATGATCTAATCCTGCCAAGTCTCTTATATAATTTTAATATCATAAAAAACTGTAATAAAGTCAATCAAGTAGATGACACTTGATTAGCC